>NC_088926.1:17527500-17827500 GCF_038396675.1 Hydra vulgaris | reverse complement strand
AGATTTAAAATTTTTGTATGTAACTAAGAACATTTTCTCTACCAACTGTATTTTTTTTAATTTCTTTTTTCATTTAATCTTTTCTTTTTTTTTTTTTTTTTTTGTAGCTTTTTCCCGTCAATGAGAAGCCATTAAAATGAATGAATTATTTTTAAATAAATAAATAAATACCAATTGCACGTTCACTATTTTTTTGTTCCCTTCTATTATTGAATTGTAATAGAAACATCAAATGTCAACCCCCCTTTGCAATGGCAAATAAAAAGAGACAAACAACGCTTTCATATTTCAATAGCACTCATTACACAATTTCTTTTAGTATTAAGTATTCAGTTTAAATTTTTTTGATATTATATAAAATTTGTATTGATATTAAAAAAAAAAATTCAATATTAGATTGGATATTATCAAACTACTTTTTTTTATTAAATGAAAATCTGTGTGCGCGAGTGTAATGAAGATCTGTGTGTGCGAGTGTAATGAAAATTTGTGTGCGTGAGTGTAATAAAGATCTTTGTACGCGAGTGTAATGAAAATCTGTGTGCGCGAGTAATAAAGATCTGTGTGCGCGAGTGTAATTTTAAACAAATTAACATTAGCAGGTAATTGAAAGTTTATTTATTTGCAAATTTAAACTTAAAAAGTACATTGATTTTATTTTAAATTATTATTTTAAAAAGAATATGAGTTTGTTAATTTTTTAGCATTAAAAATTAATGAACTCGTATTTTTTGTGTGTTTAATTTCAATTATGAAGAACTATTACTCAAATGAAAATTTTAACAAATAAACAAATAAAAAAATTTGACTGTCCAAAAGAAAACAATTGACCATCAGCTCCATGTATTAGCCAGTCAAATTGATTGCTCGCCTAGGATTTCTTATTTTCCACGCTGTTATAAAATATGTTTTAGTTATATTTATAAATATAAAATTAAAATCTTTTAATTTATATTAGCGTATCATAGTAAACTAAAATTGTTAAAAATAAATAATAATATAGAGCAATATTCAATGGATATTATTCAATTATATTAGGTATAATCTTTATCAAAAGTATGAGCCTCATTAGCCAAAAAAGAACAAACTATAAATAAATAAATATATACAAAATATATTAATAAACGTATTAACTATATTAATAAACTATATGAAGTTGTTTAAATGCTAACACTAGAATCTCTTGCAACAAATAAACATATTGCAAATGTTTTTAAAAATATTTTTATGATTTCATATTAATATGTACATAGATGAGATTTTTCTGGGAATTCCCAAAATTCTGAAAATTCCAACTTTCCTCTATTTACCTTCACGGCAATTCTATGTGAAAATATCCAGGGCATGCAACCCTAAGTTTCAGATTTTGCTGATTTTTAGACCACTCCTAGATTTTAATAAGTTATGACCATTCCCAAAATTTTATCATCGAATTCTAAATAGTTTTAAAGTTATGATATTCAAACTTTGCCTTCAACCAACAAAAATCCGCCATTTAAAAAATGATTTTGGTCTTTGTTTCTGTTTTGTGTGCAATAGAAAGCTGAAAATGTATACACTTGCGTATTTTGAGGCAAGGAATCCAATAAAACGACATAAAATATTTGAGAATAAACAAAACACCTGAAATCTTGACCTTTATCTCAATTTTACTGGGGCGAGTTACGAAGATGCGAATGTAATTTTTTTTTTTCAGATGTTGTCCTGAATAAATTAGTTAGAGTTGTTACAAAGTATTAGAGAGTGGTCTTTTCTTACACAGAAAAAAAACATAGTCCAATTTACTTTATTTGTTTAAAAAAACATGGTCAAATTTAATTAAATTTGTTACATATAAAACAGGAAATATGAAAAATCAAAAGAAAAAAAGGTGGTACTCTTAAGTGCTTAACACATGGAAGTTGGTGTTCAATAACTTTCGTAAAATTTCCTCAACCATCCTGAGCTTATTAAGATCCCCGTTTATTAAATTTTACTTGTTATGAGCAAATAAACTTTATCTTAAATCTAAAAGAAACATTTTCAGTTATCATTTTCTAAGTTTTGCGACCAGTTTAGGTCTTAAAAATTAGAAAATATGAACTCACTTATTGGAGAAATTTCCATTCACTTGTTTATTAATACTACCTACCTTCCCCCTCCCCCTTTTTCCTTTCCCACCTCCCCGTTTATTAATTCTGGTTAAAATTTCCACCCATCCTTTTATTCCCACCCCACATTGTTTTAAGCACCCGAGAGTAACTTGACAGTAATGAAACGGAAGCAGCTTGACCATATTGAAATGTTTCTTTAGTTGTTGCTAACTTGCTTTTTCCTTTTTTTGTTGTTGATAGTTTTATAAAATCCGATCCTAAATTTCAAAAATTTTACAGAGTGTGAGTTGAATTATAAAAATGCAGATGTATCGGTTCAATTTTTTTTTTTTATAGTTGTCTTTATTTAGTCTGAGTTGAATAATTTAGTCAGAGCAATGAATTGGATTGTGATCATTCCTAAAACAGAAATAAAAAGCATTGTCAAATGTACATTATTAGTAGATAAATTGCCTCTGTATATACACATACATATGTATGTATTTATACATACATATGCATGTATAATAACTAATTTAAAAAGTCAACAACAAGCAACCATTATTTAAGTTCAGAGTTACTAGAAAGTAAAGAAGAAAAATAATAAAAATAAGGATTGACAGAGAACTTCGAGATAAATTATGTGAGTCAAAAAAACATAAAGATGGGCGAGAATCCAGAAGCATCAATGTTCAATAAAAATGCTAAATGAATTAAAGTTTAATTAAATTGAATTAAATGAATTAAAGTTTAAAAGTTAAGCAATAAAACAAAGACACTGCTACAATAAAAGGATGCAAATTTCCTGAATGGCGAATCTTTCAAGATTTTATTTTGATTAGTGGAACTAGATATTATAGCTTGCTTGATCAGGGATCATAATAAGATTTGTAAAATAAAGGAATGTGATACACTTATGTGCACATACCCCTTCATGATGCTTTAATTTAAACACTAAAAAGTGAGATTAAAATAAAATAAAATACTTGTTTTTTTCTTTTCATTAAAAGAATGATTGCTCAAATAAAAACCCTCAGTTGATACATGTACTCTCTGCTGCATTACGTTTTTTATGTATGTATTATGTATCTGCATCTAAGGTTATATTGTTTGATATATTGTACTCTCCATTGTGCTATAGCTATATAAGTTGATTAATATACTTCACTGCGCCTATAGCTGTATTAGTTGTTTTATGTACACTTAGTATAAAAATTGAAAAATTAAAACTTGTCATAAAAGTTTATATTTAAAAAATTTTTTTTTTCTAAATATTAAAATCTTCTGTCATTTTTGTAATGATTTTTGGCAGCCATTAAACAATTAAAAATGAAGGCAACAATTAAAATTTATTTAAAAGTTAAAGATATATTACTGACTTATAAACTCTTAAATGGATTTTAGTTTGGTAGTTGAGCTGGCATTATTTTTTACATCTGGTATAGTAGTATCTGCTTTTGGTAAGTGAAATCAATTTATTTATATCACAATTAGTACCTCATTCAAAGTATTACTTTTATTTTATATTTTAGTTGATTAATAGAACTGTCGAGTCCTTAATAAAAGGGGGGGGGGGGATGTTTATTAATTTTTTGAAAATTTTCCCACCCACCAAAAGCTTTTTAAGACCCCCTGTTTATTAATTTTTACTTGTTATCAACAACAACAACAACAAAAATTAGTGAAAATCAGCTTTAAAAATAAGAAGGTAATTATTTCAGTCACTGATAAAAACAGTCAGTGTAAGCAGGTTTTAAAAATTGCCTACCGAGTAAATCTCGTCTTGTCGAACATGAGCCTTTGGTTTATTTCTTACCAAAGTATAAAACTTATATCAGCATATTAAAATTATTACAAAACAGCTGTTAGAAAATGTGCATTTGACCACAAGCCACGCTAGAATTAAATAGTTTTATGCATGTAAAAAATGTTAGTTTGGATTTATAATTTATATAAATTAAAATTTTTACAAAAAATACTTTTGATGTTACATTAAAAAACATGCCCACACCCTCCCCCCATTCTTTCTTGTATTAAGGAATCGAGAGTATATATCCGTATTTCTAGTTTGATGTTTTGATAAAAATTTGAAAGCTTTTAAAAAAAAAAATCATTGTTATTTAGTTAAGTTTAAGGTTAGTTTCCAGAAAGGTTTGTCAAGCATATATACTTTTCATTATTGTTTATCATCATTATTTCAAATTTATTAAAAATAACAAAAACTTTTTTAAAAGCTAGTAATTCCAAATTTTTTTTTAAAAGCTTCTAATTTTTTTGTGTGTTTAGGTTTTTAGTTGGAGTGGGCGTTTTCATCTTTTAAATATTGTGACAAAAGGGAAGAGAAGGAATGTGCTAAGAGTTGGAGCGGGGGTTTTTATTTTAACAATATATTGTGACAAGAGGGAAGAGCTCCATTGCTTTAGACATAAAGCAAAATAATTAGTTAAAACTTTTTCATTGAAAATGTTCTGTTTTCAATAAAGAAAAAATTTTATTTTGCTTCCTCCTTTATGTTTGTGTTATATTATGTGTGTGTTATGTGTTTGGTATGTTATGAGATTTTTGTGATATGTGTGAAATAGTTTGGAACTTTTTTTAAGCTGATCTTACTGAACAAGCATTTTCTGAGTTTTATGCTGAACACGCCTCCTCCAAGCCTTTTATTGTACTACATTGTTTGATGTCAGATCGTAGCCATTTTTTAAATAGCTGCTAAAATGCCAATTTTTTCTACACTCCTACATGTTGATCCAGATTAGACCTTTTCATATGTCCTTCGTATGGTTTTCTGGGTCAAAAAATTCAAATTTCAATATAAAATTGATGTAATAACAAAAGTTTATTTAATAAACAAATAAAGTGCTACATATTAGAATTCTGAAGCTATTCCAAAAGATTAAAGGCACTTAAGTAACTTTGACTTTTTTAATTAATGGCAATTTTAAGAGATTGATATGTAACTCGAGTCACAGTGATTCAAAAGCAAAATAAATAAGTCACAGTTTTTTGTTATATCCTTATCACAAACCGAATATATAATTATAGTTTTAACTCAATATTTATTGAGCAGTTAAAACATTTTTTAGTATTACGTCAATGTTGTCGACTGTATTTTAGTATTACGTCAATGTTGTCGACAAGATTATTCACAGACTTGAGAGTATTTTTATAGTTCTCAATTCGTCAAGAGTTTGATTTGTGCGTTGTCCAGTTTTACATATGTTCTCTGTCTAATATCAGGAGTTACAATGAGGTACAAATAACATATTTCTCCTAAGAGCTGACTTTCAGATAAGTCTAATATTTCACTTTCAACCTGTGTGACAGGGCCTCCATGCTTTTTACAATTTTCCAGTTCTTTTAAAGTTTTTTAATTCTTCTGTTTTTTCAGTTCTTCTTTTTTCATATTAGATAGTCTTCTTGTGGTCTGAATGGTTGCTGTGATGTCCTTTTCTAGTTTTCTTGCCTGTTTCACTTGTGTTCCCGCATGCAAATTCGGTAAAGGATAAATCTCTGAGTAGACCATTTGTCATCATTGCATTTTTCCTGATAACTTTCTATTCAGTGTTACCAATACTTTTTCCAGGATAGCACAAATAAGAAAGTCTTTACAACAGTTGATTGACTTTTCTTGGCTTTCAGGTTTCTGAGTTCAGGAATTTTGTTTTCAAAACATTTTTGCGTACTTAATTAGGATTGTTCATCATAGGTAGAAAATTTATTGTCATCCACCCACAGAAGATATATTAATGGAATTATCAAGATATCTCTGAGTTCAGCATATGTTTCGGCACACAACTGAAACCAATTATTTTGAATGTACGTAGATATTACAAACACTAACTTATTAGAATTATGTCAACTACATCACTGAAAAACTGCATTATTTACTTTCTCTGCTTTATAAACTGTTCGAAATATTAGTGGTTCTTCCAAGTCTGTTTGAAATAAATCCGCAGAACCTGCTGAGCTCATTCTTAGCATTCAGCCATTGTTAATACTTTTGCAGAGAGAACTGAATGCTTTTTTTGCTTGTTGAAAGATACAACAACTTATGAAACCAATTTTCTGTTCTGCATTTTTGAATATTTTGTCCATTAAATGGTTCACACCCAAAATTATTTGTGTGCATTATTTGTTGGTTTTCTGGTTGTCCACATCTAAACATTCTAGTAAGGTCACGTCCCAAGCTATGAATTATGTCCTATACTGAATTATGTCCAAAGTATAACATTGGCTGAGAAATGTAGAAGTGAAATAGTTATTTTAATAGAATAGTTTATCTTCTATCATTGCCATGCCAAGTTGTTGCTGTAGTTTCTTTTAGTAAAACTTGTATTTAGTACGTACTGATAGTCCCTGATAGTCAGTGTGAAATTTCTTCTCAACGTTATTGGCATGTAAAGTATAAATGTTCTTTGCAATCCAATCTTCAATAAATTAAAGAGTGTATTTCCAAAAGGTACACTTTTATTGTTAACAAAAAAAATCTAATTATCCGCCAAAGAATTTTACGATATTAATAGTTTTTTTAATCGTCAATAAAGTTAATGAACAATTTTTCTATTCATACTAGCATAGTTAGATTTTCACTTTTTTCAATAAAAATTTTAAATGTTGTAAACACTCGATTTTTGAAATAATGGACTTAGCACTTTTTAAAAACAATGCTCTTCAATTCAGCTGCTACCGTTTTACTGGCATTCTCATGAGACAGAGTCTTCTGTCCTGGTTTTGTGGTATATGAAGTTTTCCACCCAACATGTGTGCTCCAGTTTAGAAATTTATGCTGAGCAATGATTTTTTTCTGTTTGCTGTAAATTTCATCGAAGACGCATTTTTAAACACAACTACTTATTTATTGTGTTTTTTGAATCGATGGGAGCGTATTTTTTCGTTATGATGGCTTTTGAATCGATGGGAGCGTATTTTTTCGTTATGATGGCTTTTGAATCGATGGGAGCGTATTTTTTCGTTATGATGGCTTTTGAATCGATGGGAGCGTATTTTTTCGTTATGATGGCTTTTGAATCGATGGGAGCGTATTTTTTCGTTATGATGGCTTTTGAATCGATGGGAGCGTATTTTTTCGTTATGATGGCTTTTGAATCGATGGGAGCGTATTTTTTCGTTATGATGGCTTTTGAATCGATGGGAGCGTATTTTTTCGTTATGATGGCTTTTGAATCGATGGGAGCGTATTTTTTCGTTATGATGGCTTTTGAATCGATGGGAGCGTATTTTTTCGTTATGATGGCTTTTGAATCGATGGGAGCGTATTTTTTCGTTATGATGGCTTTTGAATCGATGGGAGCGTATTTTTTCGTTATGATGGCTTTTGAATCGATGGGAGCGTATTTTTTCGTTATGATGGCTTTTGAATCGATGGGAGCGTATTTTTTCGTTATAATGGCTTTTGGAGCAGTATCCATTGATTTATGTGCTACCTAACAAGCAGCTATTATTTTTGTGCAAACATGACAATTGTTGTGTGTACCATATGTGCCTACGTGACTTGCTGTACCGATCACTCAGTGAAAGGATACATTTAGGAAAAAATGGTGTAATGCGCAAAAATAAAAAAAGTATCATGTTTTTTTTTAGATTACTCAAAGACTGTGACAGATACGGTAGTCTAAGTGTTGTTTTTTTAATTCCTTATCCTCTAAAACATTACAAACTACATTTAACAGACTTGTTTTGGAGAAAACAAAATAACCTGCTTTAAAAAATTAAGATTTTGGTGATCATTTTGAAAAAGTAGCCGACATAAGAAGTGTTAATAAGCCAGAAACTCCTCAATAATTCTGTTCAGGTTGTCAAATAGACTCAGGATTCATTCGTACCAAAAAAATATTGTTATGTACCCTAGAACCCTAGAAATACTAAACCGTTTATCGCATATTATTAATGAATTTATTTTAATAATAAAGCTTTTATGCTTTCAGTTTCGATGTCTAAGGGAGTAGGGGAGGGGGAATTGTTTGCTTTTATGCTTTCAGTAGGATGTCTTAGAGAGTAGGCGAGGGAGAATTGTTTTTTAAAGATTTTCTAAAACTTTTAAGGAGTTGCTTTTTAAATAAAAGAGCATGGTGAAAAAGGACAAATGTCGAGACGTCATTTATAAGGATTATCATCCTTCATCAGACTGAGTATCATTTAGCTAGACTGTTATTTAGATAAACTGGATGTTTATCTAAATAACTATGGCTAAAAAAGTGTGGCTACTAACTTGGATGATTTTAAATCAAAGACGTTTTTTTTTAAAAAATAAAGAATCATACTGAAATTTTAAGAAAATTTCAGTATGATTCTTTATTTTTTAAAAAAATATTTAAAAAAAATAAAGAATCATACTGCCGTCAGACTTAATTTGTAATATGTTTGATATATATATATATATATATAATACGAAGATGTAAATATACGTGATCTTTAAAATATTTTAGTTTCACATCTTTGGTTAACTCTCATATAATCATGTTATTTTGTATTTTTTAGTGCATAAATATGTTTAAGCGATTTAGTTTCTTCTTTTTTTTTTAACCTCCTTTTATAATATATTTTTTGCAACTGGATCCAAATATACTCCAATTAAAATACTTTAATTCCTCCACTAAATATTTTAACACATTTTAAATATTCAAGTGCAATAATATTTACTAAACGCACTTTTATATATATGTGTGTGTGTATATATATATATATATATATATATATATATATATATATATATATATATAGTTAAGTGTTCTTTTTAAAGATGTTATCCTTTAAACCATTTACTATTATATATATGCGACTTCTAATGTTTTGTCACTATTTTATTAATTTTTCTAGAGGTTTTGAATCAATTTTTTTTAAGACGTTTGCAATGACTCGATTTTGTAAAGGTGCAGTTTTTCTGAGACTTTCACTTGGTTTAATGCTATGTAATGAATTCATGCTGTAATACCTTACATATTAATAATCTTATTTTTAATACAGCGAACTAAATTAATGATCTCTCTGCAAGTTTTCCTTTTCATTCCTCTTTGATACTTAATGCAAAATGCTTCCCATGTTTCTGATAATAATCATATATATGTACGTAATATAATAAACCACTAAAGTAATCTAAAGTTGTAAAAAAAATTCTTTAATGTGGCACATAGAAAGAAAAAAAAAATTAATAGATGAAATTGCATTTCATATATAAATATATCATATTTAAAGCAAATTTCATCGAAATCAAAGGAAAAAGGAGCAAAAGCTAAAAAAATTTAAAACACTGTTTTTTATTCAATTTTGTTTGAAAATGCATAATTTTTTATATATAGCTTCGATATATTATTATTAATTTTTATTTAAAAAATTAAAAACGAGGCTCTATTCAAAAAAAAATGCATTAAAAAAAAAACGTTTTATGTTTTAAAAAGTTTTAAAACTGAAATCTTAATGATTAAGGAACTTACACTGCAAATTTCAGCAAAAGACCTGATCTTTTCTAGATACTGAGATATCAGGTAAGATAATGAGATATCAATGAGGAGTTCCAAAAAAGTACAAAATTAAGAAAAGTTTTTGAAACAATAACCATAATTTATTTCCATAAAAAAACACCTGGTTTTTATTGCTTCGTAAAGTAACCAAGACAAGAGTTTTTTTAATAGTGAAATTATTACATACAGTTCCTCGTCAAACTTTTTACCAATTTTATTATTTTTTATATTTTCTATCGATAGAATATACTATACTATATGAAAAATTTAGATAAAAAAGATCGTTTTTTAAATAACTTTTTTTTTAAAACGTGTTTTTTAAATAATTTAATATAGGCTTTCTATTTATATTAGAAAATAACTATTTTCTAACATAAATACACAAAAGAATAAAAATATGTTTACATAAATTACTATTAATTTGTTCATCCTGTCTAATTTGTTATACCTGACAACAGTATTGCGTACTATAAACGCAATGTAAAAATTTTTTAAATGTGCATTTTGAATCCGAATTGCACATTTAAAAATTTTTAATCGATTAGGTCCTATTTGTTAACTTTTCTATAAAAATTTTATTATTATTTTTTAAATTTTTTCAATAACTACCATACATTTTTTATGGGATTTAAATTTATAATGTACAATCGACCTAAATCTTCACCACTTTACTCCATTTTTTGACTTTTCCTTGAAAATGTTTCGTGAGCAGTTTTATTGACACTAGATCTGGAGATGACTCTTCGATGTTGCTGCAGAGTTTCCTGAACACTTAATTTTATTACACCTTTTACGTTGTGCCTACTAATTTCTTAGTAAGTCCCAAACTCTCGCTATGGCTAAAAACAATAATTGTTTGTTAATGTAAAGAGATCTATTTAATCTGATGTTTTAGTTACTGTGTTAATTAATAAAGCTGTATTTTCTAATAACTTACTTCACAGTGAAAATAATTTTTCACAAAATTAGCATACGTTAAGTATACTAAAAGTATGAATTTTTATAGATATTTTAAAATTAGTTGTAGAAATTCGTTTTAAAAAAGTATGCTATTTTTTAAACAAACCCTAGTCGTAGGGGTTAATTTTGCAGAGAACTTTGAAAGCGCTACTCAAAATGAAATACGATGCGCTCATTACGGCTAGACTCCATTTTTATTCTTCACTTCCAGGTCAGCCTTTGGGTCATCATAACCCCTCCTCCCCCCTCTCACCAGCGAAATAATAGCCCGTATTATTTCTGATTAACATTAACAATCTCCATGAAGTCTCAAAATTAACAACTATAATGTTTGCTGATGATACAAACCTATTCCTATCTAATAATAACATCAATAAACCTTTTTATGGTATGAACATTGAACTAACAAAAATATCTGACTGGTTTAAGTCAAATCAACTTTCCCTCAACATTGATAAAACTAAATGGATTTTCTTTCATCAATGATTTAAGAAACATTTACCTCCAAGTAATATGCCTCTTTTTCGTATTGACAATATTCAAATAAAAAGAGTAATTTTCACAAATTTTCTAGGTATCATAGATGAAAATCTAACATGGAAGAATCACATCGGACATTTATGCAACAAAATTGCAAAAAGCATTGGAATTTTATATAAAGCAAGAAGCGTTTTAAACAAACATTCATTAACTCAACTATATTTCTCTTTTATACACTTTCATATTAATTATTATAATATTGCATGGGTTAGTACCCATAAAAGTAAATTAAAGCCACTTTAATGTCAACATAAGCATATTGCACGTCTTATAAATTTCAAAAATCGTTTTACTCACTCAAGGCCACTCTTATTTAACATGAATGTTTTTAATATAAATCAAGTAAATGTTTATAATGTTCTTTGTTTTATGTTTAAATGTAAAACCAACTCATCTCCCGCTTCCTTTTTTGATTTATATTCTTTAAAAGAAAAAAATAAATATTTTTTAAGAAATGATAAATTTAATAAACAACCAAAATTTCAAACAAACTTTGGGAAATTTTGCATTTCTTTTCGTAGAGCTTTTTTATGGAACCAAATAATTTTAAAAAATTTTGGTTTTTCTCATGAATGGAATTATTATATGTTCAAAAGAAAACTAAAAAAAGTAATTTTCTCAACCGAAAACATATTTATATACTTTTTAATTATTCCCAGTTTTGTCATCACTCATTTATATTTTTCTTTTATACAATATTGATTTAAAGTTTATGTGAAAAACTATATTTAAACACCATTATTTGAATTTTGTTAAAAGTTGCACTGACATTATTTGTACAGTAGTCATTTATTATTTATTTAATTTTTATTTTAATTCGTAAACTTTGTAAATAATTTGTATTACGAACAGTATATACTTTTAATATTGAATTTAATTTTGTAATAAAAAAAATATATAAAAAGATAAAAAAGATATATAAAAAGATAAAAAAGATATATATAAAAAGATAAAAAAGATATATATAAAAAGATAAAAAAAATATATAAAAAGATAAAAAAAAATAATAATAATTGATGTATGTGAATGGATATATCTGCAAATATTGTATGTATGATATTTTTGGAAGTTAAACATCCTTCGACAGTGGTTCAGCATTTTTGTTGGTAGAAGCATAAACGTAAACGCACCAACATTTGATAAATTCTTCTACACAATCTTTTGGACAACCTTAAAGTGCATTTGGATGCACCTAGTGCAGTCATTTTCTTATTATTTTCGTTTATTTATTAATTAATTAACATTTAAGATTAATGTAATTGTAAGATACATTTGAGTAACAAGAACCAGTGATCGTATAGATGCGAGTAAGATGCGAGACGTATTTGTTTATCAAGAATATTATGATAACGGGTGATACGGAAGTTATCGGACAAATCCTAATTTCATTATTTGAGCATAATAATTAGATTTTATGGTTTTATGCGTAGGCATAAACGTTCTATAAAGTATAAACTTTATTATTTGAAACACAATTATTTAAAATGAGGTTAAATGCAGCTGAACGAGAATCTTTTCGAAAGCGACTAAAAATGTTTTTTGTAAATAAACCTAATATAAAAAAAAAATCGTAAATCATTTTGAAAAGGAAGGATTTGCTCAAAGAACAATATATGATAACCTAATAAGACTTGAAACTGTTCAATTGTTTTCTGATAGAAAGCACTCTGGTCGTCCGACATCCTGGACTAGAGTAAAGAAAGCCGAATTAACGAGGCTTGTCGACAATCGAAAAGGGGTCAGTCAGAGAAAAATAGGTATTAAACTTGGTGTAAATCAATCGACAATTGGTCGTCAGTTAAAACAAATGAATATTAAATATAGAAAACGTGAAAAGACTCCAAATCACACTACAGAACAACGAATAAAGGCGAAGAAAAGAAGCAGGAAACTAGTTAACCAACTCTATAACACAAATTCGCTTCTAGTCATCGATGACAAAAAATACTTTTGTTTTGCAGGGGACAACATGCCAGGAAATTCTGGATACTACACAGACAACAAAAAGACATGCCCAAAAAGTGTTTGTTTTATAGAAAAAGAGAAATTTCAAAAAAAATTATTAATGCTGATAGCCCATGGCTATCTAGAAATACAGGCCTTGACAACGCGCCAAATTTTTTTTTGACTGGAGGCCGAGTGAAGCGCTAATAAATAGAGTGGATGTGGACAAGAAAAGCAAATTAAGTATATTATTAATTAGATCTAGGAGTCTTATAAGTAAAATTATACAATAAAGTTCTAAGGTTAATAAAATATAATAAAGTTATAACATAACATATTAAAATTTAAATAGACTGAATGTCATGACAGTTTTATAACTTTTTGTCTTGACTCCTTGGAGCATCTTGGAGATTTAATAATTGCTAAATTTTTTAGAAATATGTTTGCTAAAGTGCGGCAGTGTCTTTCATCAATACCAAATTGAAACTTTTCCGATATAGATAAAAATTGTTTCATCAAAAATGATTGACAAAATTCTTCTGATAACTGCTCAAACAAAATAAAACAAAAAATGCACCACTGAACAATAATATCAAAGGGAATAACAAGACCACCTCTATTCAGGTCATCAATATAGGCACCACATTTTATATAATAAAATTTTGTATCAGTATAATCATAGCCATTTTTTCTTTGAACGTAACCAGCGATATATACAATTGAAAGCAATGATTCTGCTTGAACTTTATCTTCTAATTCTGGTAAGTTATCAAAAATCTCACATTCCTGCTCATTTAAACGTGAAAACAATTATTACAGGAATGACCATTAAAACAATCATCAAAACACTGCATTTCTTATTGGAGAGAATGTTTTGCATGTTGGATTCTAACTTTTTCTATGACAGACTGAGCAGTAATAAAATAGGTTCCTCCAGAACCCTGCCTAAGCTTGCTGAAAGCTTTCTCCAATGGATCGGTTGTGAACCACCCCAGGATAACATAGTCGTTTCCACAATCCAAAAGATACCTTGCAATGTTAACTAAGCCCCTACATACATGAGAAATAGATTTAGAAGTATTTTTTGAAAGCTGCTTAACACGTTTAGGGCCTGACTTTTTCATTCTTTCAACCATATCTGCTACATCCAATAAGAATAACAGACTTTTATCTGTGTGTGATCTTATAACTGCACGGTCCTCATCTTTATAACGAATATCTGCTCCAACACCTTTCACATTACAAATTTTCCAAAACTTCACAAATATAGAAATAAACTTGATGGTGCCAATAACATCATTCTTTTTAATGGATGGATGATTTTTTAATGCTGCAATTGTTTCATCACAGAAAACTTGCAAACAAGTACTAACTTTCTGCCTCTCAATTGGTTTTGGTGAGATGGAAATATCATTCAATTTGCTAAGCTTTAAAAGATTGCCAGACTCTAACTCATAAAGATTCTTTAAATCAGCCCATTTTGCTATATGTTTATTACCATCAAACTCAAAAACTAATTCTCCGTTTTCTTCAGTTAACCAATTATTACGAACACACTTCATAACATGAACAAAATCAAATAACAAAAATGTGTGCTCGTCATCTCCGCACCAAGGTTTTTCTTCAATTTTATTCATAACTTTGAAAAATCTTTGATTTACTCTATTTCCATCAGCAATAACCGATAACAATTTTGCATTGGGTTGATTGTTAATCATTTCAATAATTGGTTTGCATTGATTTAAAAGAAAATCAGAATCTAAGCAACTGATTGGAATCATTTTTATAAGAAACTCTGGTCCACCAAATAAACATTTTACCATTATAGCCAACATAGTTTTGGCAAGGACACCGGGTTGATTAGCAGAATACCCAAACAATGTACCTCCATGATAAGTTAATATAGATTTGATATAAACTTCATCAACCAACAATACACATTTACGCTGTGTATTTTCAATACTCATCAAAACATTTTTTAAAAATTCCATACTATCTTGTGATCCAAGTTTTGAAGTGGTTCTTGTCAAAGTTCTAATACTTGGTAATTTATAGTCATTGGAAATACGACTGTACAGTGACCTGGATATTGCAAAATATTCAAATGCTCTAGTAATTATATCAGCAGAGTAAGTAAATTCACCAATTTTCTTTTGAGACATACACTCCATATGTTCGAGTAATATTTTTTTTTTATGGCAAATATCTTCGTTTTTTAAGTATCGAATAATCTCATCGAAGACAGACCAATACTTACAATAAGATGATGACTTACTTGATAGAAGAATAGGAACACTGCAAGATGATCCAAGGTAAAACGAAGTCAATGTTAAATCCCTACTAATAATAACCAAAAACTTTGCAATACCACATATAAATTCTTTTGACTGAACGTAAACAACATCATTATTATCATTTATGTTGTATACAATAAGATCATTATTCTGCAAAAGTCTCTCCTTGATGTTATCAAATCGAAAAAGATCATATTCTCTAAAACTATCTAGTTCATCTGATGTTGTATTTCTTATAGTGAATGATGAAAGTTTTGTTGGTCTGGGTTTAGAAGGAGGTAAACTATGACAGCTAGATGGTATGTTAGGAAAGACAGTCGGTGGTTCTGTAGGACGCTCTTTTGCACGATATGATGTAAATGATTTGCAATCTACAGGCCAGTGAAAACGACACACAACAGTATACTTGTTAACAAACAGATTTTTCCTAGGAATAGCTTTTATCCATTTGTCTTTTTCGTATTCATTGCTAGGAAATCGATAAGTGGACACCTTTGTAGTTGATGACGCATAACCACTATTACAACATGGTACACAACATTTTCGAGGCATATTTGATAATTCTTTATTGATAAATATATTGAAATGTATTGCACTTCTCATTAACATTTATCTAAAAGTGCGAAGTTTTCAATTAAAAAACGTAAGTTAGATTAGAAAACGGTACAAAGTCGCTAAAAATTTGTGTTTACGCCAATCGCTGTAGAGTATTACTATCGTAAAACAAAAATAATTAAATATCGTGGAAATCCAGCCAAATTCAATCGGCCTCCAGTCAAAAAAAATTTCGGCGCGTTGTCAAGGCCTGTATTTCTAGATAGCCATGTGATAGCCATATCTGACCGTGGTATGTTCGAGCCATTGTTTCGCACTTCCAAGGCTGTAGCGATCAATTCATCAATCTATATTAATGAATGTTTAGAAAAATGACTTCTTCCATTTATTTACAAGTATCATGGAGACTTTAACTATTTATTTTGGCAAGATTTAACAAGTTCTCATTATTCTAAAGATTCTCTAAATTGGATGGACCAATATGTCTATTACGTTGATAAAGAATCCAATCCCCCAAATGTGCCTAAAGCACGACCAATTGAACATTTTTGGGGACATTTGGCACAGAAGGTTTACAAGGGAGATTGGCAAGCTTCAACAGAGCAAGTTTTGATTGATCGCATTAAACTAAAACTACAAGAAATTGATTTAAACTTTTTACAGTCGCATATGAAAGGCGTCAGAGCAAAATTGAGATCAATTGCAGATGGTGGTGTTTTTTCATATAAAAAATAATATATTTTTATTAAAAGATAAATGCTTTACTTAGAAAAAATATAATAGTAGTTTGTTTTTTTATTTATAAATAAGTTATTGACGTTTTTATTTTGTCCGATAACTTCCGCATCACCCGTTATTATCGTTTTAGCTTGAGTCATGCGGTTCAGAAGAATTGGTATTTTAATTCAAGCCATAAAGACCATAACTAAAGAAAAGTTTAAAATTTGTATTTATTTATTTTTGTTTTTTCTAAAATCTAAATTAAGTTCAAAGTTCTTCGACAGCGGTTCTCGGTGACAAGACCTGCATGTCTTCCTTGAGTATCCGCGTTTTTTATCTTTATTTTTTATTTTTTTTTTAACGATTTCCCCCATCTTACACCTCCAAAAAAAAACTGTACTTTAACACAATTTTTCTATATAGCCTAATAAATATTTCTGCATCCAAAAACCAGCGAGTAAAAGATAATTAATAGAGTAAACTGAGATAACAGTAAACGAAAAAAATAAGTTAACGGTTTAGCAATTTAGATTCTTTTGCATTTATTGAAAGCTAAAACAAACAATCTTTAAAAATGCGAGGCACCGTTTTGTAGAGAATTTTGTGCTCTATCTAAAAGGTGCTAAAATTATTCAAAAAAATTTAATGTTGCCTTAACAAACCTCAAAATTCTCACTCTCGTAAAAAAAAAAAATATTTTTTAAGAAATCAACCTTAAAACTCCCAAAACAAAAATTAAATTTTACTAAACAAAAAAAGACTGTTTTGTAGAAAATTTTCTGACGCTCAAGATTCTCTTTTCAAAGTTAAATTTCCATATTGACACACAAAATAAACCCAAAAGAGTCAGCATTCCGAGAGTTGAAAGGCAGTGTCTAAGTACATCTGAGGTGCTCGAGAAACTAAAGCAAGACGATGTGGTCAAATAGTCAAAGCAATTAAAGAAACACAAAATTCACTTTAGTGAAGCTTTAGATGAAACTCAGCAAGTGCAACGTTCAAAAAAAGTGAGACTAGACAAAGACATCAAGAGGTGAAAAGAGTGTCGCAGAGTTTAGGAAGAACCTTTTTCAACTCAAAAAAAATGTGGTACCAATGTGAAGCTTTTAGTTGCAAGCCTTGGGTTTGTCGATCGTGTTTACCCAAAAAATACAAAATTGGTGAAGAGTTTTTTGCATGAAAAAATGCCGCAAACCTGATTCTGTCAATGAAACAACTCTTTTTTATTTAATTACTAAATAATTTTTTTCGTATATTTGATTAAAATAGTTTTTTATAAACTTAACTTCTAATTTGACAAGTTTTCATTTTATTTTTTATTAACTTTGCTTGATTTTCTTAATATCCTTATTTAATTTTAATTTTCTTAATATCTTTAAAAATTGTTATTAAAAATTAACTAGTTTATTTTTCCCCAATTATAAGGGGAAAAGTAGGCGTTTTTTTTCTTCATAAAAATCGATTTTTTTAAAGATTTTTAAAATAATTTTTCTTAATTTTTATATATTTACATAATGTAAAAAATTCTCTTTAAAACAAAAACAAACAAAAAATAAACAAATATTTTTTCTTTAAAAAAATATTTGAATCTGAAGCTAAACCGTTTACTCTTATTCCAGTTTACTTTATAAACAAAATCTAATAGATAGTTTTTTTAATTTTTTAATTTTAAGTGCTCCAAGAAGTCCTAATTGTCATATTACAGAGCACCGCGAAAGAGCATTTTTATAGAATATTTATAGAATTTTATTATAGAATTTTATCTAAGTTTTATTATTACATAACTTTGTTAAAAAATTATTTTGATGTCTTGAGGTGGCTTTTCAAAGCAGCAAAATGGTTGACTTAACTTCAGCTTTTTTACCACTTAACTTTTTTCAGAAAAACATTTTCAATTCAAAGGACGGCGTGAGCTAACAGGCATTTCTATCCACTACTAGACCTGTAGCAATTCTTCACCCTTGAATAGGACCTTTCTCCGGTACAATTTGTAGCGGCAGCAGAGAGAAACAACCTAAGAAGATCGATATTAAGTTTTTGATCGAATAAGCAAAAGTAAACCAAAATGATTTAGTTTTTTGATTACATTAGTTCAAATTTCATTTAGAAACGAAGATCTTGGAAATAAAATGTCCGAATAATTTTGGCAGGTTTATAAAAACTCTTGGGCGGACAAAGAACTTAAAATAAGAGAGAGGTATAAACTTACCTTGCCAGCTTAGTAGACTTTTTGAGATTAAAGAATCAGCTTGCATCTTCAGCTGATTCTATAATCTTGATAAGTCTATTAGCTTTTTGTCATTATTCAGCTTTTTTAAGGCTACCTTTAAGTTTAAACGCTTCTTTCATATATACAAATATTTAAGTACTATAAAAAATATTTAAGTACTGAGAATATTTAAGTATTTAAGTACTATTGAGAATATTTAACTATTGAGTACTATTTAAGAAGTTTAAAAAAAAAACTCTGATAATTATACCTTGAAAATGTAAAAACCTGTCAATTAGGAGTAAAACTTGCATTTATCATCTCTTTGCTAAGAAACGCATTGAAAAATATAATGGCTTTACTAAGTCGCAATAAAACTAACAATTTTGTTAATAAATAAACAAAACATTTCGAAAAGCAGGTGTGCTTAGCTTAGCAAATAAAACCAGAAACTTAATCCTTTATAATATTCAGTTTCTTTTTCAAACAAAAAAAGATTCAAGTTATAAAAAACGAATAAAAAGAATTGTGACTTTTTATTTTTTTATTTTTCATAATTCATAAAAAAAATTTTTTTTATTAGTTTAAAAAAAATTTAATCCTTTCTGGCCTCAACGCGCTCCTGCACCGCAGCGGCTGCCAATACTGACGTTGTTAAAGACGGGCCTGTTCACTTCAGCTGTATATCATTGATGTCATTTTCAAGATGCTTGGGAGTCGTCCATAAAGTACATACGCTTTTATTTCAATCCCCACCCCCTTCCACCTCCACCCCCTATCCCTGAAATTTGCTATACGCTTTTTGAGGACCCTCTACTTCACTAAAAATACCTACGCTTTTAACCTACCTACCTAACATTTTTTCATATACTTTTTCAGTTTCCTTACTTTTTTCATAGTCATAGTATTGAACTCGTCTGGAAACTAAGTGGGCCGTTTTCTTTAGATTTCGAAAAATAACTTGAACTTTATGGGGTGACCCGACTGAGAGTGCATCAAATGTTTTTAAAATGACATTTTTTGGCGCACACTTTAAAAATTTGAATAAGTCCGATGGTGTTTTAACTGCTATTGAGTAGCTATTCGTTGGAGACAGACCTCAATTTTAGTTCAAACGTTAGTCTACCTAATTTAATTTATCCTAACCAAAGTGAAGAATGAATATTTATGTGTTGTATTATGACGGAAATGCTAAAAATTTTTACCGCTGATTCTACCAAATATTTTCTAAAAAAACAATTTCTTTTTAAAACTTAGCCAAAATTGTACTTTTCTTTTATGTTTTGAAGTAGCAAATCTTGTCTTTTTTTATTTGACTGATACCTCTTTGATCAATGATATTATAACGTTTAGGCGTGTATCCCACTACATTACTAAACAAAACATTTTATTATGACTTAGTGGGAATGTTTTTTGTACCTCTAATTTTACAATTGGTTTTAGTTCTAACATATCTAAGTTTTATCATGAGCAGTGTTTATCGTATTTACTTGCTGCTAAATATGCCTGATTATCTAACACTGTATATATAAGTTCGTAGATTTTACATTGCAAAAGATAACTTGAAAGCTTTCAAGATTTAAAAAAGTCAAACTAAACTGATATATAAAGAACATGAATTAAAAAACACTCTCTATTTTGGAGCGAAAACATTAAAAAGAAAGTGAGATGACTTTAACCTACTAAAACGGCTATTTTCATAGCCACATATTTTTTAAAAATATTATTGCTATATATAATTAGCTCCTAGAGTTGTAAAATAAATACTTCATGTATATTTAATAGTTTTATGGTGTTGTAACTTAATACTAAAATAAAAGTACAAGAATGAATAATAAAAATAATATAATTGTCTTTATAATTTCAAAATAATAATGACAATACTACTATTTTACATATGTTTTACAAATATAAAAGATATTTAGTTTTGAACAAATCAAATAACATCATTTTTTTTTTGGCATGGCTTAATACTATTTTACTACCACTTTATATTACCTGTGTAGCTAAATACATTATATTTCCAGCTACTAAAATTATTTTTTAGTTTTTTTATTTTGTTATTATTGAAGCCAAAGTCATTAAAAGATGGGTTATCCTTGCAAGCACCAAGTGATTGTTAGTGTCGAAAATAATTTTCAAATAAGCATAATTTAATAAAATTTTTAATACAGCAAAAACTTATTTCTAAGGCAGCAAGTTTAACACTTTTTAATAAATATTTTATCAACTTTATATGCTCAAAAGTAAGTTTAGGTAAAATACAAAAGCCACGTTCTCTGTCTTCGTAGAATATATAAGCAATATGGTTCCACAGTATAAACTTACCATCCTTACATATATCTTTTCCGTATATTTTAAGTTGGATAAATCATATTTAAATAAGACACTAAAAAATTGCCTCATTTTAATGTGGTGGATTAGGTATAAACGAATCATTTAAAATGCCTTTTCAGCAACTTGCGATTTGCAGAAACATCATCGCAAATTACAAGCAACAACTTTTAAGAAATTTAGTTTACAAATTTTGATTACTTTCTAAATCAAAAGAAACGTTTGTCATGCAGTGGCACCAGTTGTAAAAGTTAGCTAGATTAGTCAAGTATATCATCATACACTACAGCTGACTTTGAAACTAGATTTGAAATTAACATGAAATATCTCATTTTAGTTGAAGATAACCTTAGATTTTGTGATATTATTTATCTGCATTCAACAAAATAGATAATAAATCATAACTTAAACTTAAAATCGAGGTTTGAAATAAAAATTCTGTAACCTACTTTAATACGCTGTGATTTTTAAATAGAATTCTGTAATCTTCTTTTAATACACTGTACTTTTTTTTTAGTGATGCAATATTTGGTGATGCAATATTTAGTGATGCAATTTTAGTGATGCAATATTTGGTAGCAGACTTTTGCATCATCTTTATTGCATCGAGTATATTTTTTTTGTTTGCTATTATATAAATTGTATACAGCATAACAAAAACAAAAATTTATATACGAACAAAAATTTATGTACGAGCTTTTGAATTTTAGTTCAAGAAGCTTTGATATACTAGGTATTTTTAAAGTATTTATTAAAATCCTAACTTGAATAAATTTTTTATTTATTGATAAAATAGAAAAACATTTTTGCACAACATTTATTGTTACTATTGCACTTGTAAAAAGCGTAGAAGTTCTACTGTAGAGTAGAATATGCGGTATGCCCTTAGTAAGGTAAAATTTTCTACCTTCCAAGGTAAAAAATTATATCTTTTAAGGTAAAATTTTTTTTCCTTTTAAGGTGGAAAAATATACCACAAATCATTATCTTTAAATTAAATTAGGTAATAATTAAGATATAATCTTCTAAGGTAGATAATTACACTAGACTACTGATCTTTCAGATCCTACAAAAATCTTATAGGATGAGTAGCGCAAGTCCCTGCAGGACCTAAAAGAATCTTTTTGAAAGGTCATGTAGGATTTTAATGAATTCTTGTAGGATAAGGTAAGATCTACAAGAAATTTTTAAAAGACCTTGTAGGACTAACATAGGATTCTTATAGGATGTTGTAAGCAAATCTTTGATTCGTATACAGGGCTGCCAGGAGCTGTCACGCTGCCTGGGACAGCAACCCTAATTGTTAACTAATTAACCCTTATTTATCAAAATCTCTCTATATTATAGACGCCCCTTGGATATCTGCCGCCTGGGACAAACTATCCATTTCTCCCCCTCTCGGCGGCCCAGTTCGTATAAGAAGCATAATATTTAGTATTATTTTTAATTAATAACATAAATCTAATAACGAAGTTAATAACATGCGGAATAATCTCTTTATTTTGAATGGAAGGAAAATATGTTTATTTGTCTTTAATTCGTCTTTAATTCGTCTTTAATTTGTCTTTTGAATTACTGATAACAGGTTAAAGTTAAAGTTTGAATTAACATTTACTTAGTAAAGTAAAATTTCATTCTGTATATTAGAAATTTTTCACATATTAAAAAATAAATAAATAGTATAGCAGATATTTTTTATTTTAATCTGTTGAAATACAAAATTGCACGGCTGATGACTATCGCTTTTTCTTCAAATCTAGCCCTCTCTGATTCACACGTCTGACACACGCCCACGAATAATTGGTAAAATCTTATGATAGTTGCTCCTTGAGATTTCGCATTGCTGCATGAGGGACTGTTGTTCTATAATAAGAAATAAAGATATATATATCAGAGAGCGCGTAAGTTTGGCGTAAGTTCAAAACTGTGAAATTCGTATTTACAATATTTGTGCAGATGCGCTTAACAAAACTTACACAAGTTTTTTTCGTATGTTCAGCGCAAAAGAATCGGTATTCACCAAGCTGAAATGGTATTCACCAAATTTTTTAAAACCTTGCTCAGCTCAATTTAAGCAAGAAAAGTTACGTTAGCTATGAGCTGCCTTAACTTTGGCGTAGCGTTAAAGTCGTTAAGTATTAGATATGGTGTAATATTATTATGATTCATATATAGCTATATTGTCAGATTAATTAGAGCAGCCGTGGCGGAGTGGTTAGAGTTCTGGCTCAGAACCCAGAGGTCTCAGGTTCGATGCCGGCTCCAGCTCAATAAGCGACAACGGTAAGAAAGTAGGCGCGAACCTCCAGCTAAATGCTCTTCCGCGGCGCTCCGCGATAAGACCATAACGACTTCTGGGAGCGCCTAAATAAATTAAAAATATATATATATATATATATATATATATATATATATATATATATATATATATATATATATATATATATATATATATATATAGAATCTTCACTCAATGTAAAAGCGAACATGACGTCACAAGAATTTTTGTATTAAAAAAAAAAATTATTTCCGCATAAAAAGTATAAAAATTCACATACTTTAAAATTATTGTATTTTTATTTTCTATAAACGCTTTCATCTTCGAATTGAAAAATATAAAAGAACTTTCTTCATTAAATAAATATTAACATTAGACAAAATAAATAAATATTTATATTCATAAATTATTTTAAATGATTTGGGATCACTTTTCTGTTTTTAGCGATTTTTACGAAAAACCTGTCTAGGGCCAACCCAGTTTCGCTAACATAGCTACATGGTTGTTGGTTGAAATTTGGAACACTTATTAATGAATATCTATTCTATCAGATTCCTACGTCATCCGTGGAATTTTCCTACTATAACTCAATTTTTAATGTATTTACAATTTTAAACTTATCTCTTTTAAATGTATAATATTAAATTTTTAATGGATGACATAAGTTATTGAAATTTTGACCTTTTATGCAGATGAAAATATGAAAATTATTTTATGTACTTCTTGCTATGTTAGCGAATATGTTTTTAAAATTGGCATGTGTTACAACAAATTGTTTTAGTTTTATGCTTAAGGTACTTCCATACAATTAAAAAGGTGAAAATCTTCATTTTTTAATTATAATTGCTTTGAGATCAAAATTTATATTAACTTGTCATCAAAATTTAGAGAAAAAAAAGGAAATCGAGGTAATTTCAATATATCCTAAAGTTGGTATAAATTTTTACTCTTAGCAACGCCCTTAGCAACCCAGCTATGGAATTATAACGCCTCTATTGCAAGTTATTTCTTGTGCAATTCCATTCCAATTTATTTTAAAGTATTCTTTACGCACTTAGCATAACTGAAAAAAAAATTTTTTCAGGAATTTAGTCAAGACTCTCGCTAGAATAATACCTCCATGACCAAACGTAAAATGTGAACAAGGTTTTAAATGGAATTATTTGAACACGCTGTCCCGAATCTACTTATTGTAGCAGAAAAGTATTTACAACTGGTGTGTATTTTGCCATCATAAGTTTGAATGATGGTATTAATTGTATTGGAAATGTTTTTAGTTGTTTTAAAATTCCACGCGAAAGTTTTTTTGAAAAAAATGCATTAAAAAGTGGCCATAATAGAGCTTTAATTCATTGTAAATATTCATCTAATATTTTAAAAACACAGAGAAAAGTAAAAAAGTCTAAGAAAAGAGTTTTATATAAGAGTAGTATATATTAAAAAAAAAATTAAAGAATGCTAACCTTATAATTCTGGATCCCATTGAGTTAGTTCTGTTTTGTTTTTTGTTAATAAATATTTTCTGATTTTTAAACCTGTATTTTCATTGTCGCCGTATTCTCATATCTCCGTTAAGCTTAACGGAGCTTTTGTCTGAAATTTCATTACAATATTTCTAAGTAAAGAAATGACGAAAATTTATATAAATTCGTTAAAATAAAACTTATACCAAAATAAAACATTTATGTTTAAAAAATTATAATTTTAAATAAATTTTTTATTAATGTAATTTAAAAGAAATTTTTGACTAACGCTCCGTTAAATTTAACGGAGAGATGAGAATATGGCTACAGAACATGTTTTTTATTATTTTGGTTATACCGTTTACATAATATATTTACTAATACTTTATGAAACTTTTTGAAATTTTCCACAAATTTTTGTTACTAATATAGCTTCAAATTGACCCTTATTTAAGAGTCTCGCTTATTCAGATTTGTACTTATGAAATTTTGAATAGGCGAGAAAACTGTGAAAATCAACAATTCTGATAAAAATGGCTATATTTTAGCAAGTTTTGATAGATTGAACATGAAAGTGGCATAGATTGTAGTTTACATTGTTATAAAACAACTATGCAAATTTCAAAGTTTAACAGTCACGCTGAGATAAATAATTGTGTAAACGTTTAGCCTCTTTTTGGGACCAAAACCCAAAACACACTTTTCTATAAGAATTGAAAAAAAAAAAATTTTTTTTGTATCTTCATTCGACCTATATTTGTAATTTCTGTTAACTATGCTTGCAATTAATGTATTTTAAGAAAAAAGTTGTCTAATTGTATAGAGGAACGTTAATTTGTGTTGACATTTTAAAGCGACGATGTAACTTTATTGCGTTACTTCCCAAGCTATTAACTAACGAACTTTATTGAAACAACTGTTTCGGCGAGACAAATATTGGAGGTATAAAACAAACAAAGTTACGCTGAATTTTCTCTCTGGCTAATCGTACTAGTATCAGATAAGTAGTTAAATCTTCTTTTATTAAGTTAAAATATAGTTTATTTGTTCAAGAATTTGAACAAGTAATTGTCGCAATTTTGAGTCAAGCAACTGTTCTTCTGGTTTAAAATGAAGTATGAATCTAGTATCAACTGAGTGTACAAAGATTTACTACTTGAAGAACTTGTCAATGGACCAACTTATTATAAAATAGTTTTTTATGAGAATAAAAACAATTTGCTATTTGTATATTTAACACGCAAAAAAAAAAATTAAACTTCGCGAGTCTTTATTTATTAACATTCTCGCAACATATTATTAGAACTGTGTGCATAGAATAAAAAGTTTTTTAAACGCTTGAGCTTTAAATTTTTAGGTTAAATATTCTAAAATTGAAAAATGGTATTATTTTGTAATGGAATCAGTTTTCAGAAACTAGTCATTTAACAGTTTATTTTAACGTCTTTTTCCTAATTTTGCAAAAATTTGACTTGCTTTCCTGACTTAAAACAGTCTGTCTTAGTTAACTTAAAACATTTAGGTAAGATTTTATAATAGTCCAACAATGTGTATATTTATTAATAATTAGCGAAAATATACTCTTTCTGATTTTTTGTTGATAAAAAGTAACATCAAATTCCTAAAATTAACCAAGCGTCATCATTTGCCGCGTTTATTCTAAAATTAAAGAAGTTTTTAATTTAACTATTAAGTATCATAAGATAAAATATTTTCAAAAAATAACAAGAAGCCGTAAAGCTCGCTTGAAACAGCCGTGATCTTATTAAATATACAGTATTTACGGTAAAAATATTGTATATAGAGTATATACAGTAAATACACTGTACACAATTTATGTATATAAATTGTATATATTATAATAAAGTTAACAATAATCATGGATATTAACAAAAATATAAGTGCATCATAATAATTTAAATTCTTATTTATTAAGTTATTAACTTAATAACATCTTAATTATTAAGATCTTATATATTATAAATTATACTTTATTTTATTTTATGCTATTATATTACTGTTATTACATAATTAATTGATAATGTTATTCAAAAATATAAAAATACCATTATGATATCATAAAGTGGTTAATAATTACTTCAAGATGAGTGTTAGTTATGAAACTTATAAAGGAAGTGGTGACAAATGTAAATTTAATAATTGCACTTAATGAGTTAATGAGCTAAGGTATATTGTGCTGCTGCTCAGCACATAACTGCATCTCGAACTTGTGATGATTTACAATTATCTGTAACTGTTCAACGTGTGAGATAAATCTTGCATGAAGATCAAAACACAGTTTGGAAAAAGCGTAAACTAAAACTAAAACTTACTGTTCGTTATGAAGAAGCTAGATTACACTTTTGCAAACGAACACATGTCTTGGCATGAAGAATGACATCAAGTTCTCTTTAGTGATAAAAAAAGTTCAATCTAGATGGTCCTGATGGCTATCAATATTAATGGCACGAACTTAGAAAAGAGGATGAAACTCAGCTGAGTCGTAACTTTGGTGGTGGACCTGTAATGGTTTAGGGGGCTTTTTCCTTTGCTGGAAAACTTCCACTAGCATGGATTTTAACAACACTCAATTCACAATTAGCATTCAATCAACATTGACTTATTAGAAATTTGTTTGCTTAACCATGTTAAAGAATTGATGGATGAAAATTTCACTTTCTAACAAGACGATGCTATTATTCATAATTCAAATCTTACAAAAGCTTAGTTTAGAGAAAAAATATTTGCGTAATTGAATAACCCGCATGCAGTCAAGATCTAAACCCAATTGAAAATCTATGTGAAAAATTTTCTAGAGAAGTTTATGAAAATGGTAAGTAATTTGAATCCATATTGGAGCTGAAAACTTGTATCAGAGAAGCTTGGAATAAAATATCTATAGAAATATCCAAAATCTTGTGACTAATATGTCAAGTCGCATATTTGAAGTCATTAAAAATTCAGGAAGCAATACTAAATATTAAATGAGCAACAAAGTATTTTCTGTATTTCCTTGTATATAATGTAAATGAGGCTAATTCTGTTTTCTCCACAAATTAAACACTTTTATTTTTTTTCCTTTTGTAATTAATTAAACATATTAATTTCTAAATTTTTTAATTATAAAAGAAGAAAGTAAGAAATAAAGTAGATTTAATAATTGTTTCACTGCCATTTACAAAACAAAAAATAAAGGTGCGGCTAATTCTATTTTCTCCCCTGTAATCTTTATAAATATTAACAAAACACTGTATACATTAACAAAAAAACAACTGTATCTTAATAAATATTCTATTTCAAATTTTTTTGTTAACTGGTGCATGTCTCATTAAGTATAATGATCATAGTTCATTTAGTTGTTTAAATAGCATTATTTAGTTTTAGTTAAAATGGAAATTGGTCAAGATCAAATCTGCGTTTGGCTCAGCATGTTGATCTAAATGATTACTCTGATGTGAAGTGTGTTTAAAAATTTCTTTTGTCTAAAAATAAATAGAGATATTGTCAACACATTAACAATGACTTATCACCAATCACTTTGAGAAGCAACCCAATTTCTTCCGAAAGCAAAATTGTCAATATCAATGAGGCTTTAATCAAAGAAACTCCTAAAAATTCTTTTACCAAAGAGTTTTTAAAGAGCAATTGGCAAAAATTATTAGTCAAGTAATAAAAAAATTAGCAACAAAAAAGGAATAATATTTTATTGATAAATGTGCTTGTTATAAATGGTTTGTTAGGAATGAAGTTTAAAAAAGATGATTCTTTTTAATTTAAAAGTTGTTTTTTAACTTTTTCAGAGATGTCGAAACGTATTGATAATATAAGTAAGCGGTAATATATTGTTGAATGTTACATGGGCAAATGTTACAAGGATTTTTTTGATGTTTAATATGTAATATATAAATTATTTTCTTAATTTTTGTAAGAATTTTTTTACTAAAGAAATGTTTAATAAAAAGTATTTAGTTATAGCAGAGTTTTATAAATATATTAATGTCATTAGGCTGTAAAAATATTATTTAGTAATAATCTCTGATTTAAAGTTATTAGAATTTATATGAATTCAATATTAGAAAAGTTTGTTTTATAAAATTACTCATTAAAAAATCAAAAAAAAAATAAATGGGTTGTTATTTTTTGAGTAAGTTTTTAAGCAAGTTCAGCGCAACCCTAACTTTATGGAAATGCTGCAAAGCGTTGGTGAATGCGAAATAGTAGCGTTAACAAGGCTGAACGTACGGTTTCCGTAACCTTAGGGGTCGTCCATAAAGAATGTACGCTGATAGGGGGAGGTCTTCAAAATGCGTATGGGTAGGGGGGAGGGAGGGTTCAATTTAAAAGTGCGTACTTCGATTTTCTAATTTATCACAATTAACCAGCTAATCAATTGAAAAGTAAAAATTCTGACTTAAGAAAACATAAAAAGATTTAAGGTATAGGGAATAGAGGGTATAGTTTCCCTCTATGCTCACACATACCTATGCGTGTGTTTGCATAGAGGGAAACTATACCCTGAGTTCGATTCCCGGTTTAGGCATATTGTATTTTTTTGTTATAATGACGAATCAAATAAAAATAAACTATACTTAAGGCGGGCGTTTTTTTCAGACAGTATATAAGGGGTGGCATGTGTGCATTGGCGCCTGCATGATTTTTGGATGTTCCAGATAGGTCACTTTCTCAAATTGTGTAAACTCCAAACTTAAGTATGTTTATACCTATGCCAAATAAGAAGATCTTACAAAAAATTGGGATGGCGGAAGCCTGGGAACAAAAAACCCTAAAGCGCTTGCCCCTCTTCCTGCCCAAACGTGAGGCCGTAAATGTAGTAAATAAGGCCGCAAATGTAGTAAAATTATCAACTTAACCATATAAAACCAAATTTAAATTTGTCGACAGATTTTAAATTTCGTAAAAAAATATTGTAAATTACAAAATTTATCACCAGACCTCCTCATTTGGCATAGGTTTAAACATACTTAAGTTTGGACTTTGCCCAATGTGTAAAAGTGTCCTATCAGGAACATCAAAAAATTCTTCGGGCGCCCATGCACACAAGCCACCCTTTATATATTGTCTGAAAAAAACGTCCGCCTTGAGAATAATTTATTTTTATTTGATTCGTCATTAAAACAAAAAAAATACATTATGCCTAAACCGGGAATCAAACTCCGGTCTCCGCTGACCTCTTAAGGGTTGTCCATAAAGTACGTGTGCCAAAAATTTTGAAATATAATCCCCCGCTCTCCCCATGTTGCCATGCGTACTTTTAAGTCCATGCGTACTTTTAATTGAAAAAAAAAAGGTGGAGTAGGTGCCTAAGATACTTTATACGACACCAAAGCTTTTTGTATGTGGCACAGGATCCCAATTTAAAAAACGTCTTTAAATATATATACAAATAATAATTTTAATAAAGTTAAATTACTTATTTTGATGTGTTTACTTGGCCGAGGGGTGAATATTTTGAACTTCAAAGGGAATTTTGAACTTGAATATCAAACAAAGGTTTGATATATATTTAGTGAATTAGTATTGAGTCTTCCCACGTACATCAAATTATTTTAAAGGAAACCGAACATGTTATCCCACTCACTAACAATAAGTTAAAACTCGAAATATATAATTGAGCCTTAGCATTTTTCTAACGTATTAATTACTTAATCACTGTGCTGTTATCTATAAAATAAAATCAATGAATAATAAAAAAAAATGAACATTCAACTTACTATAACTTTATGGTGCGAAAGAAGGTGTTTGTGAAACTGGTATTGTAGTTTATTTTTTTCCGGCTAATTGCCATACATAGACTACATTACCAAGACCCGCAAAGACTCCAAAGCTCCAAAAGGTGCGTCATAACCCGCTCTACGGACTGAGAGTAAGGTGAGTTTGGGAAGAACGAAGATACCTTAGAGTAAAAGACAGCAGAAGCGTGTTAGAAAGATTGCATAGAGAAAGCAGACAGGAATTGCACACGATGTTAGAAGGTGCAAAACGTACTGATAATTAGGTCACTTAATTAGTGTACGCCGTCAAAGACTTGATTGGAGTTCACTTGATTTAAACTCTTCCTCAACTTTGTTTGTCTTTGTAAGGTGTTTGTGAAACTGAAGTGCAATGTAAAAACAGGTATATATGCGATTAGTAAACGAAATGTTTAAGTGATTGGTTAGTGATTGGAGAACATTTAACAAAAAATGAATAGAAAGTTCCGGAAAATTTGTCGCAAAAGTCAAATGCTTTTAAAATAGTTGTGGGGGAGGGGGTAAGCAAAGACAATCAGCTGCGTTGTTAAATAAGTTTATCTTTAAACCAAATAGAAGTTGAATTGATCAGCAGAGGTAACAAATTATCATATTTAAGATTATTTCGTCAGTCCCCATCCCTTAAACAAAACCCCGACCAGCTACGTAAGATGACAGAAAGCAATTGATAATGAAACTTGGATACAAACGAAAGAAAAGGGAAAAACATTTCTTGAAAAAAATCTAGGTTTGTTGGGAATCGACATTGAACGTGCACATCGAACTGGAATTATGATGAAATTAAAAAGTTGTAAAGATAAAATGAAAATATTGAAAGTAACAAATAGATTAAAAGGATCAAATATATATGTCAACGAAGGTTTTTCCGATATTACAGTTGATATTAGAAAAAGTTGTTTGCAGTGAGGTATGACAAAATTATTCATTTAAAAAACGCGGTAAAACACTCAATCAATGTTTCAAAGTAAAAGTAATATATTTTTTATTTATTTAACTTTCTTTTTTTTTATTTTCTTGTCTTTATAAATGGCGGAAACAAATAATTTTAATTTTTTAAATACATTTTCTGGTGAAAACGTACGTCACTTTTTAAAGAACATTGATTCTGACGTAAACATTCTTGACAACTATTCCTTGGAACCAACTTTTTCAAAGTTCATGAGGTTACAAGTATTCTAAATAAATCACTACATTACTACATGTCATTACTAAATATAAATATTAGAAGCATGAGCAAAAACTTTGAAAATCTAAAATTAATGCTAAATAATATCAATTTTAAATTCAGTATAATCTGTCTTACAGAAACCTGGTGTCAGAGTGAAGATATAAGTAACTCTGATTTGCATTTAACAGATTTTAAGTCTGTTCACCAACCAAGAAAAAACGGTATTGGCGGAGGTGTATGCATATTTATGCGAATTGTGAATCATTAACTATAGAGATAGTAAACCTAAAAGAAAAAAATTTGTTTATAACACCTTTATATTGAACACCCAATAAAATAAATATAATATAAAAACGGATAACAGTGACCATTTTCTAGTTTTTTCAACAACAAATACTAAATGCTGCATAAATTCAAAAGCCATAACTGTATACATAAGGCATGGAAACAAAGACTCGATTGCGATCTTTAGACAGCTTTTGCATGAAATCAATTTGGAATTATTGAATGATTGCAATGACACACGTAGCGCATACGGTTTCTTTATCAGCGTCTTTGCAAGGCAATATGATAAAGCTTTTCCTAAAATTCAAAAAATTATAAAATCCAAAAGTGTGCATAGCCCGTGTATGGCTAAAGGTTTTTTAAAATTATCAACAAAAAAAAAGCTATACTGAAAAATTTTTAAAAAACAAAAAATATGAAAACGAAACTAAATATAAAAAAAAATTATTTCAAAAAAATAAAAAATCTAAAAAATTCTGTTCTGGTCTTCTCCAGAAATCATTTGGAAACTCTAAAAAAACTTGAACTATAATAAAAGAAATAACTGGAAAAACAAAAATTCTTGCAACCTCCCTAATCGACTAAAAACTGATAAAGGTGAAATTTTTAATAAAAAAAAAAATTGCTGAAAGACTGAATAATTTTTTTATAAATGTTAAGGAAAATTTAGCCAAAGAAATCTCTCCAAGTAGCAAAACATTCCAGTCTTTTTTGAAAAAATCAGATTTTATTATGGACAGCTTTTGATTTGCTTCAGACAAATCAGCTTTTGATTTGCTTCAGACAAATAAAAGTCCAGGTCTTGATGAAATTAATGCAAATATTTTGAAAAGGGTCTTTGATATTATTGTTTTGCTTCTTACCATTATTTTTAATAATGGACTTTCCTGATCAATTAAAACTTGCTAAAATAATTCCAATTTATAAAAACGGCGACGACTCTTTAAAATCAAACTACAGACCCATCTCAATTATTTCCTGTTTTTCAAAGGTTCTCGAACGTATTTTGTATAATAAAATACATAACTTCATTGATAAAAACAATATTTCATATCCTAAACAGTTTGGGTATCGGAGAAATCATTGCACTGAGCATGCAGTGATGGATTTGGCCAGCAATATTTTGAAAGGATTTGATGACAATAGTTATACACTTGGAGTTTTTGTAGATTTATCAAAGGCATTAGACACTGTCGATCACGAAATCCTCCTATATAAGTTAAAAAATTATGGAATTCAAAATTCTAATATAAAACGGCTACAGTCTTATCTACAAAATCGTAAGCAATGCGTGGCGTATGATTTAACTTGAACGCAATTAGAAGTTATTAGTTGTGGTGTCCCTCAGGGCTCAATACTTGGTCCTCTGCCGTTTCTCTTATATATTAATGACATCCACTTAATCCTCTAAATCCTATAATTTTGTTCTTTTTGCCCGGGGCAATAGTTTTTTTTTCCGGGTCTAATTTAAAATTTGTTTTTTAAAACACAGAGCTCTTAAATCTCAATGACTGGTTTAAAGCCAATAAACTGTCCGTAAACATTGATAGAACTAAACACATTCTTTTCACAAAACCTTCGAAAACTGATAGCATACCCCTGAAACTTCCTGATTTATTTATAAACAACATTAAAACAAAAAGAGTTCATTCAATGAAAATCCTAGGTATATTATTTGACGATCATTTGAATCGGAAAAATCATATCCAATTAGTGGAAAACAACATTTTAAAAGCTCTTGGAATCCTTTTCAAAACGAAGCACCTTTTGAATATAATGTGCTTAAAAAGCTTGTATTTTATATTTATTCATAGTCACATTAATTATTGCAACATAGCGCGGACAAGTAAATATTCATCTTTAAAAAAAGTTTATAGCAAACAAAAGCAAGCGAGGCGGTTAATTTTGAATGCACGTATATATGGGCATGGGCCGAGCCTTTACTTAAAAAATTATTGTTTCAAAATTTATGAACTAAACATCTATCAAAGTCTGATATTTACGTTTAAAACTCAAAACAACATGCTTTAAACATAATTTCAGCCTCATTTCACTTTAATTAATCACAAATACTCTACAAGACATTCCATTGGCAATTTTCTTATCCCTACAACATCCCTTAAAAAATTAGACTTCTCATATACATGGCGAGGACCACGTTTGTGGAACTATATCCTGAATAAAGACATGAAAAACTTAACTTCAATTAAACTATTTAAAAGAACAGTTAAACAATATTTATTAAATTTAACCCTTAAATGCATAGTGTTGCAGAAATGCAACATACGTATTTATCAATTATAAAGCGCTTTTAAAATTTGTTTTTAAGTAATGTATGGTGTTGCCATATTGGCACGTGGATATAGTAAAATGAGCGCATAAATTTTTGGTCAATATTTTTAAAATCACTGTGCAAGAGAGGTTTTAGTTCGTAACATTACATTTTTCCGAGTTGACTATTTTATTCAATTTTCTTGTGGTTTTTGAAGTAGATAAAGCGTTCTTTTATGGACAAATAAATTTATTTTTGTTTTTCTGAAGGTTGTCCTTTACTTTTTAAATTATTTGTTGTTATGAATTTAATGTTATAGTGAGTAATGACATTAAGTTTGTATGTTGCAGAAATGCAACTTAATGCATTCTAGTCTTTGTTTATTATCTTATTATTATCTTATTATTATGTCTTATTATTATGTAATATCTTTTCTTCTCACTCTCTCTTAATGAGTAGTGCTAAATGTATGTTGTTTTATGTATATAGTGTGTGTGAATTAGTCAACAAATTAAAATTTTTAAAAATATGTTTCAGCTAAAATTATGTCAAACAAAATTAAAATGAAGCTGTTAAGTGAGGAAGATATTCAATACTTCATAGACCATTTAAGTGAAATTAGTGAAGATGAAGAAGTTTCTGATGAGGATTTTCTTATAGATCCTGAATATTCATTTAATGAAGATTTACAAATATTAAATGAAGATGAGGACAATGAAGATAAGCATGAGCTCGATGAAGACAATGACCAGCATGATGAAAATAATATAAAATCAAAAAATGAAGAAAAACTTGAAACTTACACTGAAGACGTGTGCCTATCTCATTCTAAATCAAAAGATTTAGCAAAAAAAAGAGGCAGATATTGTGGAAAAATAAAAATTTAACCTTGACAGAAGATCAGCTTAAATTTTATGGAAATGATAGTCTTCCAAGTGAATTTCTTGACATGAGTTCAACCTATAAATGTTTTCAATACTTTTTTTCAGATGACTTGCTGCAAATGATTGTAGATGAATCAAATTTATACTCAATACAGACTAACATTAGTAAGCCATTAAATTTAAATTTATCAGAACTGAAACAATATATTGGCATTATTATTTACATGTCAGTATTACGACTACCTAATGTGCGATCATATTGGTCCCCAGAGTTTGAAATTACCAGTGTTAAAAACTGTATGACAACTAATAGATTTGAGAAAATTCGCCAGTTTATTCATTTCAATGATAACACTAAACATTTACCTCAAGGAAATCATTCACATGATAGACTACATAAAATTAGACCACTTATTGATCATCTCAACTTAAAATGTTCTAAGGTTCCTCTGGAAGCTCATTTGTCAGTAGATGAACAGTTATGCTCCACAAAAGTTAGTCATTTTTTGAAGCAGTATATTCCAATGAAACCATTCAAGTGGGGTTTTAAATTATTTGTACTTTGTGGAGTTAGTGGATTTGCTTATAAATTTGAGGTTTATTCTGGTCAAGAAAACAAAAGAGCAGAAATAGATCAACCAGATCTTGGAGCTTCTGCAAATGTTGTGGTTAGATTATCTACCATTATCCCAGCAAATAAAAACTACAGACTATACTTTGATAATTACTATACATCTCCAGCTCTATTAGCATATCTAGCTAAAAAAGGTATTCTAAGCTTAGGGACTGTACGTCGCAATAGAATACCTGATTGCAAACTTCCGACAGAAAAAGTAATTAATAAAGATGCTCGAGGAACATCCTATGAGTTTGTTGGAGAAGTAGATGGAATAGAAATAAGCTCCTTGGTCTGGAAAGACAATAAAGCAGTTAGTCTGCTGTCCACATATGCAGGTCAGCTACCTTTGACAACCATTAACCGCTTCGACAAAAAAACAAAGAAAAAGATAGACATTAGCTGTCCATTTGTCATAAAAGAGTACAACCATCATATGGGAGGTGTTGATTTAATGGATGGTATAATTGCAAGACACAAAATTGTATTAAAAAGCAAGAAATGGTATATGCGTCTTTTTTATCATTTCATTGACATGACATTAGCAAATTCATGGATTCTTAATAATAGAGTATTAAGTTCTAATCAAAATTACCAAGAAAAAATGACATTTTTTGAGTTTCGGAAAGAATTGTCTTTTTGTTTAATGAAAGTTGGACAAAAAAATACAATTAAACGAGGTCGCCCTAGCATTAGTATGTTAGAAGAAATGATGGAAGCCAAAAAAAAGAGTAAGTTATCTCAGTTTGCGCCACCAAAGGAAGTTCGCCTAGATCAAGTAGGGCATTGGATAACTTGGACTGATAGACGAGTGAGATGTAAACTTCCTAAATGCAAAGGATATGCACAAACTTTATGTGAGAAATGTGGGGTGCATCTATGCTGCAATAAGAAAAATAATTGTTTTAAAACTTATCATACTTCTGAATAAATTTATACTTTAATGCATAACGTTGCAGATAAGCAACACATCTTTTTTTTTAAAAAAAAGAGTTATAAATTTAAAATCTGGTTTTCAAACTTTTTCTAAACGAATAAGCAAATCATTATACATAATGTTGATTTTTACTGATGTTTTTTGAAAAATCATGCATTTAAGGGTTAAATAACAAAAACATTCTTTTGTATTTTTAAAATCACTTATATATTTATTTGTTAACACGTGTATATGCATCTCATAACTTATGTATATTTTATGAACTGTTATATGTTGTAATATGTATAAAACTTGTAATATGTATAAAGTTTGTTATTTGTATGAAACTTATACAACGTATATTTTAGGAACTTAATACGTAAAAAAAATTTTTCACGAACATAGGAGCATGGTGATAAGCATTTGCTTTCTACTTACTCCTGTCAGAATATAAAGATTTAATTTTTACAAAAAACATTGTAAAATGATTGTTTATTCCTACAATTTAAAAATTTTTGCAGAGAATATGTTCTTCTATTTAAGAAACTCCAACGCGTTTCACCTAAACATAAAAATACTATACGCGTTCACAAAAAACAAGTTTGTATCGTCAAAACCAAGTTACAACTACTTTCAATAAATATGAGAATTACATCATTTCAAATTGTAAATCCAATCTAAAATGGCTCTATTTATATGTAAATAGACAAAAATCTTGTAAAAATATAATTTGCTTTCTTTTTGAATGGTAATCAACTTGTTGTTAAAATCAATTACAGAATGTTTCAATCTTCTTTTTTTCAAATCTAACTAACGAGGGCTTTATATTTTTTTTCAAATGTAACTTGTTTTATTTTTATATTTATCATATTTATTCAGAATGCGAAATATATATATGCAATCCAAAATAATAACTTAAAAATGAAAAACCCAAACAAACACAACTTGCTCCTGCCATTTCAATATTTATCCTAAAATAAATGGACTTGACTATGGGGAGCCACAAAAGGGCAACTTTAGAGCAATTCCACATGCTTCAATATTTTGCTTTTATTGAGGAAATGCAATTTTACTATATCTATGTGTATAAAAAATATTTTAAACTTAAATTATTTTGGTAAAAAAATATATGTTCCTTAGGATAGACTTTTATTTAAATTTTACTTTCTATTTTACAAGTTATTGCACAATTAAGAACGTCATGGCGTGACAAATCAATGTCACGTTGTGACACGCGTACTTTTAGCTATATCTGTAAAAATATAAAAAAAAAATATGAAAAGTTTAGTTTTTATATTACAGTTAGGCTGTTTCAATATTATAATAAAGTTTTTTTTTTAATTTTAAAAATCTAAATACTGCAAACTTTTGTTTTCTTGATTAAAAACGCAATATCGCGTGTCATGGAATTGCTGTTTATGTCTGTAATCGTATTCAATTTTTTCAGTGGGAAAATGATTTTTTAACGCGGCTCTTTATCTTTAAAATGATTGAAGCAAACTCGTGCACTTTTCTTTATACAGAAAAAAATCAGTTGTTCCAGGAGCGCTTTTTAGGCGGTTAACAAGTTTGATCCAAATTTCACAATGAGAAGGACATGCTTTTATAGTTATAAAAGGAAACAACTAAAAAGGTGATGCACAACATACATCCAATTTCCTCTTTTTTTACATTTGAGGAGTGGACTTGCAAAACCTGATAATTCACTTTTTTGTCATTTCGAGATAATTGGCAAAAACTGTTTTCAGAAAATCTGTTTGTTATGCAGTTGTAATTGAAACACTATTGTATGCATATTAATTTGTGATAGAAATATTGGATTCTGCATGTCCTGAATTATTTTCCTGATGCAAAATTACAAGAGCTATCCAGTGGTGTGCGCAAGTCAGATTTTTTGAAAAAGTGAATTATCAGGTTTTCCAAGTCCATTCCTCATTTATGTTCAGCGCATATTTCATATTTCCGTATTTTTTATAACTTCCATTTGAGCAACTTTTTACGACACAATGATATGCCATTGCACCAATAACTACTTATTAAAATTTAAACAAGAATGATAAAAGTTAAATATCAAAACGTTTTAATTTCAAAATAATTATTTAACTTGACTCCATAAAATAAACCATTTTTAATGTTTGTTTAATCAAAAAATTTTTTGTTACAACTTTCGGGAATATCAAAAATCGTGTATTGCAGACCATTTAAAGGAAACCGCGAATCTTTTCATGGATGCAGTTGTAGAGCAATTGCAAGAAACCGTGACACCTTCTTGAACCATTAGTTCAAATAGTTCATTAGGCACACAATGTAAATTAAACTCTTATTTAATGTGAATCACAATGTGTGTGTATGTTTTTTTAAAGAAAATTCTAGATATAGAAGACTTTTTTTTAAGAATTGACGATTGTCCCCACCCACCCCCCCTCCACTTTGAAACCGGTGTCGTCGGCCCTGCAACCTGCAACGTCCTATAAGTTTACTGGATTAAATCCTTAAAAAAAAATTTTTTTTTTTTTTTACTAGTTTTATCAATGATAAATATTAACAAAAAATAAAATAAAACTTGACTGAAGTAGCATAATTTTAAACAACTCTGAGTTAAAGTGTTACGTCAGTTCATTAACATCATTAAGCAATAATGCTCAGAACAAAATCTTGTGTTTAGGGATCTAATGTATCTATATAGCTTACATGTCCAATAAATACATAAATTAGCATTTAATTTTAGATATTTTTTTCTTTGTTTTTTTTTTTTTTGGGGGGGGGGGGGTTTTATAAAAATTTAAAGACAAATGGTTATAATCACAAAAATAACAAATCACAGCGTTACGTCAGAAACAAACATATATTGTCAATATATGTTCGTCAATAATACTGTTATATATAATATGCGTTCGGTCGTTAACAATATTATTGTTCTACTTGAAGTTAAATGCAACTAATATAAGAATTTAATATTCACCAGTTTTACTTATATATGAACACACATCGGTGTTAATATCATGAAATTTATTAAATATAGTTATTGAAAGAAAAGTTATGTATATTGTTTTTGTATGCTGCTTTGTAAATGTACGTGCTACCAAAAATTTACATGCTTCTGAAAGCTGCAATAACAAGTTTGAAGATAACAACTATATAACTTGGAAAAAGCGTTTTGGATGGAGGAAGTCATCTCGAAACAATATAAAATTTTAATCTGAAAGAGTTTTGCCAAAAAAAATTTGATCTAAAACCAGTACAAATTTTTTGTTTGTTTGTATATTTTATCATTGAGCAGTAGAAGTAAATAAATATTAAAAAGTAAATGTAACAAAGTTCAAAATTTTTTGAAAACCAAAATTTGTTCTGCAAGTTTATTTTTAATATAGTAAATTTTGTAGAGCATTAATATGCTATGAAATTGACATAGCATATACATTTTTAACTTGTTTTCCATGATGCATTATAAATATTTGACTTCATTTTTTTTTTAACATTTCCAACCATTTTTTTTCTAAAATAAAACTTAATTGAATTTGATGAATCAGTATTGAATGTGTTAGTTTTCGCATAAATATATGTTTCACCTAATTATCTAAGTTAATGTTTTAATAGTTAACTTAATTATTACTATAATTATTAGTGTAGTTGTTAAGAATTTTTAATAGAGATAAATATACATACATACATACATATATATATATATATATATATATATATATATATATATATATATATATATATATATATATATATATATATATATATATATATATATATATATATATACATATATATATATGTATATATATATATAATGTTTTATGATATGAAAATTGTATATATATATATATATATATATATATATATATATATATATATATATATATATATATATATATATATATATATATATATACATATATATATATGTATATATATATAATGTTTTATGATATATAATTTGTATATATATATATATATATATATATATATAATATATATATATATATATATATATATATATATATATATATATATAATATTTTGTGTAAAATTATTTGTGATAAAATAGAAAAAAAAACCTCAAACAGTTTTTATAAATATATTATTTTGGTCAATAAGTAGCCAATATTTGGTGGAAATCATAAGTGACTCATGCGTCATTAACCATAGATCTGTTCAGCTCTGGAAGATCTATGCTTGCCTGTATACTCAAAAAAGTAAATTACTAATGAAAACATTAAGGAAAAAATCATTAAGTGTTTCCAACCAAATTAATCCTTTATACTACATTTTCAGTTTTCAATAACTAAATAAGCAAGTAAAAAGAATGACAGAAATCTTTTGTCTTTATGTTTGAATATTGTTTTTGTTTTTTTAATCTAAAAGCTTAGCATAAGTATTGCATAGTACTGGCTTTCAAGAGCATTAACTATTTTCATATTGTTTTATTTTCATAAGTTTCTTAATGCACATGTTTTCTGGCATTGTTTTCTTTACTCTATTAAACAGCATTTAAGTTGTTTTTTCTCCCATTTTCAGTTTTTCTTTTTAAGCCTGTTCTCTTTACAATGCTTCAGAGAAAAAACAGAATTGAATTAATGACTTTATTTGCAAAATAAATTTTTTGGACTCATGTTTTTTTTATTTGTGCTAATAATACAATGTATGTACACCACATGTGTTATATGTACCCATGGAGTTAGTTCGCCACATATGTTGTATATACCAGTGATTTTAATCACAATTTCTCAAAGACTTTGACCTTCAGTATTATTGTAGTATTTATATTTTTTTTTCAACTCCTTAGGCTCAAAAAGTTAATTTAACTTCTTCAATATAATTAAATAGCTAAAACACTTGAAATATCCTTTAAAAGAATTTTAAAGGACTTTTTCAAGTGTTATCCATGTGTATCTATAAATATGTGCATCATATTTAAATACAAGATGTAACATTAAAAAGAGAGTGTCACATTTCAGACTATAATATTTAATTGTAAGTGTTTATTTTTATTACCGTTGAATTTATATTTATGTTAATTTTTATTTTAAGAAAACTGATGAAGGAGACTTGAAAGTTCACTCAATTGAACCATTAAAGGTTTTTTCAGGTAATATTAACAAGTATGGTGCTCCAGAAAAATGTATATTCAACATTTCATACTTCAAACAGTTACTAATAAATTATACAAGTTTATTGAAACCCTGTTGTCACCTTAATGGTGAACACTTTACAGCTCAAGTAAAATTGAAGAAGTTGTTAGATTCCGAATATTGTGAAAAAGAGCTCTTGGATATATTGAATGATTTTTATAAGGTAAAATAACTTTTTTTTAATGGCAAAATATTGTTTTTTTTAGTGAAAAAATGCCTATATACGCCAATGTTTCCACCTAATTTCTTTAGGGAAGGCATATATATTTATATTTATATATTGAAAATATATAAGTATATTAAAATATATTAAAAATATAAACAAATTTTAGAGATCACTACTCATGATTCTTGTAGATATTTCGACACCCAAAATTTTTTTTAAAAACACGAAAGTTTCAAAAAAGTATTAAAAGTGCTCATATTACCCAATCCACTTATATATTTTTTTTATATAAAAAAAAATTTCATTATTTTAGCACCAAAATTTCGGACCACAGATTTTTTCATGCGTGATGATATTATTTTGACAACACAAAAAATTTAATAGCATTTTAATTAGATGATAGCCGCTAATTACTGCTTATACTGATTCCTGTTATTAACACATAACATTGATTCAAGAAATACAAAGCAACATTAACTTTACTGCTTACATTAAAGAAAATCTTTAAGTATGCTCATATTACCCTAATCTATCCTATACAATGAAATGCAAACTACATTTCATTGTATAGAATAGATTAGAATACATTTTCTAATGAAATGCAAATTACATTTCATTAAAAAGAGTAGTAAAAACTTGTATATATATATATATATATATGTATATATATATATATATATATATATATATATATATATATATATATATATATATATATATATATATATATATATATATATATATATATATATACGGAGTTTCTTGCTTTATGCAATCATCGGCTTGATATATATACAAAGCCTTTCCGGGAAGCGCGTGTGGTGGAAAAAGCTTGATATATATATACGCCTTGTATGCCCACACTTAAAGTAATTTTTTTAGATAACTTGACCACGTTTTTATATAGTAAACATTTAAATAAAGTTTTAAGAAACTAGAGAATAAATCAGCAATACTTAAAGAAAAGAACCAAAGAATATACGAAATAGAAAATTGAAATAAAATAAGCTAAAAAAAATTATTAATAAAAAAGAAAATTGTCGTCAAAAAAATAATATATCTAAATATTTACTGTTTTGGTTTCCTTATTTTTATACTGTTTGTTATTTTCTACTACCAAAATTGATAAGTCTAGGAAAAAAGTAGATAAGAATATAATTTTCTTTATATACTGACTGAATATAATTATATTTAGTCAGTATTTAAAGGAAATATTTTAAAAATTGTGCTAGAAACACTGACAATTTTTATTTTGTTTTTCAAATGTCTTTGCTAAACTTTACTGTTTTTATCAAAGCACAGGAAAGCAAGAAAACTAATTGCTATTTATTTGTGAAAAAAAAAATTTTTGTAAACAAGTTTTTGATGTAAAAAAATGAAACGATGCCTCAAAATTTTGTGGGCTAGTTTATTGTTACTTTACTGAACTTTCTTAAAGAAATTTTTAGGAGCCTATTTAAAACTTTTTTTAAGTTTTTAAATACTTTTTTTTAAACAGAGCAATAGTTATCTTCAATATGTCAAGTAACTTGTATTAGCATTGGAAATGGGCAATAAAAAAGAAACAATTTCAGACATGCATCAAATGCGGTAAATACATTTATTAAAGAAACTATGTTATTCTTTTATTTATCTTATTCTGTCATTAACAAAGTTTATTAATCAAATAATATTTTTTACAATAAGTAACAATTTATTTTCTTATTTTCTTTTTATATAAGTATTGAGAAAAAATGTCAAATATAGCAAAAACTTTTTTAAAAACGAAAAGACGTAAAACCGAATCAACGAAGAAATGTAATAAACAAAAAGACGTTAGAAAAAAAACTAACAAAATTTCTTATAGTTCTAGCGTACAAAGCCAATTTCTTAATAATATGGACTATTTTAAATTATATAATTATATGGCCAGTAAATAAATTGCACAACTTTTAATTGAACCTGTCATTTCGAAAAGGACAAAAGTCCAAAACTTTTAACAGTTGTTTATAAGTTTGAATTAAAAATTTCTGTATGATTTATGTTTTTTTATAAAAAATAAAAAATACTTAAGTTATATACGTTCTTTATTTATCTACTTCTATGTTTAATTTCTTTAGCAACCTAGACATTATTTTAATAAAAATCATATTTTTGTTGATTTTAAAAAGTTTTAGTAAATGGACTTGTGCTCTTTTCGAAATGACAAGTTTAATTGTTGTTAAATCATTACAAAAGATGTTTTTTTCAACAATGACTCTAAAAATAAGAATACAAAAGTTGTATAAAAATTTTATAAAATAACTTTATAAAAAAATAAAAACATAGACTAACAAATAGCCTGACTCGCAACAGAGTGCTGCTACATCGACTGAGGGTTTTGTTTGGTTTATATATATATATATATATATATATATATATATATATATATATATATATATATATATATATATATATATATATATATATATATATATATATATATATATATATATATATATATATATATATATATAGGGCTTGAATTAAACGTATTGCGTATTTGTGATTATTTTTTTCTTAAATGAATTGTTTTCGGGATTTGTTTATTTACTGATTTGTTTTTTTTCTTAATTTATTTTCTTTTTTAATTTAGTGTTGTTTTTGGCCATTTTTAAAAGTAATGCTTTTGTTTTTTAGTACTAAAGTTTTTAGTCATAAAGTACATCATGCAAAATTTATTTTTTGAATAGAAGTATGATCATTTGTTTGTATCCGGGGAGATTTTATTCCAGATAAAGCACTTTTGAATAACTTTAAATCTCTTCGTGGAAACCAAAATTATTTTAAAGTTAAATTTAGTTTGATTTACTGAATGAATAAAGTATATCACAGTAAATTTACTTTGAAATTTAATCAAAACAACCAGTTAAGTTACTACAGTATGTTACAGTTACTCAGCTATTAAATTTACTTAATATACACAAAGACTCACAAAATTTAGACATAAATGTTTTTCTTTATATCTTATATGTTGTTAACACATAATATAAGCTTTTAACTAAAAATAATTTTAAAATGAAATCTTGAATGGAATTTAAAAAATGGGATACCATTTTTTTATATTTTATTTAAAACAATATCAAGATCAAACATTTTCTGTAAATATGCAAGTTGTTTTTAGGAATTTTATTTAAAAAGAAATCTATTTGAACAAAATTTAAAATTGAAAAAAATTGGAAAAATTTAAAAGAATTTTAATGCTCAATAATTATAAATTTAGTTCAGCAGCGTCTGCAATACCCAGCATAGCAAGAATTGATGCTGAAAGGTAAATGTATATCTAGCTAAAGTAATAATATCAGATTTCGAACATAGTGCAAGTGAGGGAGAAAGTTTTGCTAAATTATAAACATTTTTGAAAGTTAATTGTATTTTATTTCTTAAAAATAGTTTTAAAAGTAAAAATATTTATTGCAAACATTAAATCAGTGATTATTGCTAAATTTAAAATAAAAATTAAATCATAAAAAATTTAAATTAAAATTAATCAATTATTTTACTTCTGTTCAAAGAAATTTTTTTTCTAAAAAATATTTAAATTTTTTTCTAAAAGATATTTAAGCATATTTTTAAACTAAAGTAAAATTATTCAATTTATTAAACAAAATTTTTTTGTTTCACGTTTTATTGCAAAACAATTTGAATGAAAAAATTGAATGAAAACATCAACTTAAAAACTTGAATGAAAAACTTAATTATACTTAAATTTTTCAATAGTACGCTAGATTAAGGAATAGTCAATTATAAAAAAAGTGGTTTTTGTGCTTTATCTTACCTGTTTAGTCTATAGATTATAGACTCCTATGGTCTAAAGGCATATTTTTGTGCAAAAATGAAGTTTAAAGTTTAATGACGATAATGTTTTAATTTATTAATTAGAACAATTCTATTTATTTTAAATGCGTTTTATGCTATTAAGTTTATAAACAAAATAAAACAGCAATAAAACAGCGCAACAAAATTATTTTACATTACTTCAATACACAACCTACTGAGACACTAAACACTTACATACACAACCTACTGAGACCTAAAATGTTTTCAGCTGATTATAGTTTTTTTTCTGTTCAACCGATTTTTATTTTCAACCAATTTGAGATAAATTAATTTTTAACTGATTATCTGGATTGTATTTTAAACGTTGTTTTTATAAACTACAAAGTTTTTTTTTTGTGTGACCATAGTTTGCTTGGGCACAAACTACCTTATTCAGCACTTTCACTTTTTGATCAGGTTTGAGCTTACACTCCCTTAGCTTGGTTAGCCAAAGCTTCCATTACTCAATCAGAAGAGCAATCTTACCAGCTCGGTCAATCATTACCCCAAGATATTTTCCAACATTTTTGTATGTTATAGATGGGATTTCAACATCCTGGTTTTTAACTTTCCACCATCTGGCAAGTTAGTAGTACATGTTTTAATTAGGTGTAAATATAATAATCAAAATTTGTTGGTTGAAAATCAAAAGTTATCAATTTATTTAAGTATCATTTTAGTAAAAACAATTACTAAGAGTAATATCTTCATAGTATTAAATACCGTACTTGCTCATTACACTATAACTGCAACTTAAGCTATGTTTTATAACTTACGCTGTAAATTATAACAGGAACATAAGCTATTTTAAAGTCTGTTAATTCGAGCCCTGATATATACATATATATATATATATATATATATATATATATATATATATATATATATATACATATATATATATATATATATATATATATATATATATATATATATACATATATACAGTTTATTATTTTTCTAGCATAGCAATGTTATTTTGTAAAGTGTGTGCATCCATTTCATTATTAACTTCAGCTATTACTTTACAATCATCTACATACACCAACAATTGGTTTGTAAGTTGACTTGGAAGATCATTTATGTACAGTACCCAGTAATTTTGATCTCTGAAGAAAAAAATTAATCTAAAATAGTTACACTCATTTTATTGAAACCAATGGTTTTCTATTATAAAGAGCAGTAATTCCTCTATATATTAATGCATACTAAACTGTTTCAATTCAGTATATTGGAGTCTTCATCTGTTTTTGGTTACCTCACTTCTTTCAGCAAAGTAGCCTATTTTTTTTATTTTTGTTGAAAGATGTCTATCTTCGAAAATTTTGGCAGTATGAAGTTCTGTAATCTTAAAAAAGCAGAAGTTGTCATCATTCTCCTATTGCAATAAATACTAGGGACGTAGGAAAGGAAATTAATCAACATCATTCGACGGTAGCAAGATAGCTGAAATGGTATTTGGCAGATTCTGAACATGAGACCCCCATCAGGGTAAAAATGTCTGGAAGACCAAGGAAAACGACTAGAAGTGCCGATAAAATTGTAAAACGTACAAACACAGTTAATAATTCTTTTTTTTCTGCACGCCAATTAAAGTTTGAGAATCCTGAATTACTTTGAAACGTTTCCATTAGAACAGTGCAGCATAAGCTGCAAAAAGAACTCGGATTGCCTTGTGTTGTTGTGCCAAAAACTTCTTATCACAGCCCCTATGAGGAAGAAATCAATTGATTTGCTAAACGTTACATGCATTGTGATGTTGCCGATTGGAAAAAAGTAATGTGTAGCGATGAGTCAAAGTTTGCAATATTTTCAAGTCATCAAATGAGCATGCGTCAGTCCATAGGCAGCAACTGCTGCAACCCGGCCTATTCTTAAAAGACTATGAAACACTCCCTGGTGTCATGGTTTGGGGGTGTTTTTTCTGCAATTAGACGTGGGGGACTTTACTTCTTGTCTCCAAATATAACAATAAATGGAGGTTGTTATATTTAAGATCTTGATTACCATCTGCAATTTGTGTGGTTTCATGGAATAACAATTTTCCAACATGACTCAGCTCCTTGCCTTATCTCTAAATAAACCAAGGATTGACTTAATATAGATGTTCAAGACTGGCCAGGAAACATCCTTGATCTCAACCAAATTGAAAACCCTTGGAAAATAATAGAGGAAAAGGTTCAATGCCACAATACAAGATTAGTGAAGAAATTAACTGAATCTCTCAAATTGACCTAGTGCAAGGAAAGTAGTGAAGAATTATGCAATAGGCTTGCTTTATCTATGCAAAATTATCTAAAAGAAGTAAAGTAAAGCTCACAGGAACATGAATAAATACTAAAACCTATAAATTTGAAAGGCTCTATTTAGGGCCACAATTTTTTACTAAAAAAAGATGAAATCTGCAACTTGTTGCATAACTTTTTGCGATACTGTATATTAAAAATAAAATTGGATCAAGCACAGAACCTCGTGGCACACCACTTATTATGTCCTCCTATAATGACGCGAAGCTTGTTTATAACTTCTTTTCTTCTTTTTCAATGCATTTTTATTTGTCTAAAGAGCTGTGGTCAAGCTCTTAAAAAAATAGTTATATGTGTGGTCAAGATTTGAGTGCAATCACACTCCTTTCCTGTCAAGGACTGGTTTATATATATATGTATATATATATATATATATATATATATATATATATATATATATATATATATATATATATATATATATATATATGTATATATATATATATATATATATATATATATATATATATATATATATATATATATATATATATATATATAATAGCTATAGTAATAAATACATTAACAAATTTTGTTACTTTATTTTCTTTAAATCAAACTCTGCAGGTCAAGTCTTTGAAACACAATGGTGTTGCGAAGGTAAAATTTACCAGAAAGTTTTCCTGTAAATATACTGGAAAATGTTGAAAATTTACTGCCTGGTATGTTTCGAATTTTTTTTTTACTTATTTTTATTATTTTTTACTGGAAAATTTACATCACTAAAACACAGTGAAACAAACTCTTATTTATACAAATTATTTTGCAGTAAATCTTAATTACACTTAGATTTTAGAAAATTTTCAAATTCGTTAAAAAAACTTGTTTGCTATGAGTTCTAGGCCTGTTGATATCTTGCTGAATGTTACGTGTGCTAACATTTTGTTAAGTATTCATGAAATATGGTCACAATGCTCCTTCAAGCTTTATCTATGACAACTTAAAAAAAATTAGATTAAAACATAAATTTATTATACCCTTCATATTACACTCCATTGTCAATGGCAACACATTACAGCTATATTCACATAATCAGAAACCAATGAAAACTTACCATATTTTTTAAATGCTTTTCAACTTCAGAATATTGCAAAAGTACAAATAGGAAACTAAAGAAGGCAGTAACTCTGATTACAGGATTACCTCAAACACGTGGCTAAATTCATTTTTGTTGTTGCTATAGATTGGTCAACGTCTACTGGTTTGAAGCCAGTTCACGGAGAATGTATGCATTTATAAGAAACTGTTCTGTCAAGATAACTACAATTAAAATTAAAAATGGAGGTAGTTATATATTTAATATAAAGTAATTTTGATTTGATTATAATCATAATATAAATACAATAAATAATAAAATATTCAAACCTTATTAATAAAAATGGTTTAATCATTAGACAGCTGCAAACACCAAGCATACTATTATGTAAACACTAAGCATACTATAATGTAAACACCAAGCATACTATTATGTAAACACCAAGCATACTATGCATCCATTATAAACTTAATTAAAACTAAGGCAAATTTATTTCTAAACAAATTGAAAATCCATACTTTCAGAAATGTGCATATTTAAAAAAAATTTTTTTTTCCAAGTTGGAATTCAAACCTACTAAGGGCTAGTCATGATTATGTCTTAACCCTTTAATTAAATACCATATTTAGGAGTAAAATTGTTCTAGCTACTGTGTATCATTCTTTCTCCAACCATTTTACATTTTGTACAGTAATATTCCCCTGTTTATCCGATTGTATTAAAGATGAAACATTTAGGTCACAAACAAATCCACTTATATGATTCGGAAAGTGAATTTGTTTCATTGAATATTATATTGTTTATTTTTAAGATCAAAATTTAATGATAAGAAGTAGTAAGATAAATAGTATTGTGGAAAGGTTGGGGAAGTGGTATCTGCATACATTATAATATTAGTGAAGGCGAACAAATGAGTTGATTGAGAGGTACTTCAGTATCCAAACTCTCAAAATCTATGTTACCACCTCTTGAGTCTGTATCAGAGCTACAATCTATTGTAGCTTTCTTTATTCAATCTCTTGATCTGTGAGCATTATAGCTAATGTAAAGGAATTATTTTGTGTATATTTGCTAAAAAAGTAATTTTTCATTGTTAATATAAAAAACTTATATGTTTGGTGATATTTAATTATATAATCATAGTCAATTTTTAACATTACATTTAAAACATAGCAAGCAATAATTTTACCAATATTGTTTTTTTTTAATTTTATTTAGTAGATATAAGAAGGCATTATTGCTAATTTATTCATAACTAAAATTACGGTAGTTTTATACAAATTTACATTCCTCTCAATAGTTGCCTATATACAACTTTTATTTTGAATAAATCTGCAATAAAAACTGAATCACTTTATAATTAAAAATAAAAATTGAAACATAGTTGACATTTTAATACTAAATAAAAAAAAGAAATTTTTATATATATTTCAAGACCGAATTTGTTCCATCATGTATGAGCAATATATATTGCTTGACCAATACGTATTGTTAAAACATTAAATAATTAAACAACAGAAAATAAAATAGGATTTAAATACATATATACTCATTTCGAAAACATGAGTTCATTTTATGTAACTAATATGCATCTATGCGCACACACTTTAATACGATGTTTCACATTTGGGAAGACCAAACGAAGAGTACTGCAAATAGCTCTAATCATTTAAATGGTTTAATTAAAAAGTAATATCTTGCCTTTGAAAAATATTGTGCATTTCTTGAAAATACAAACTATGGCATATGGTGTATAATTTTAATACAAAAAAAAAAAAAAAAAAAATTCAATGGAGCTATATGTTGAATAAAAATGAGCAAGATAGTGAATGATATACTTCTGTTTAAAAGTTTATTCTTTATTTATTTTATCATTTTTTAAGTTTGTTTTTCTTTTTTGTTTATGGTTTGTTTATTTAAAATTTTCTCCTTAATTTAGTTTGATTTTTTCAACGCATTTTACTCATAGTTTATATTAGTTGTCTTTATTATACTAATTGTTTATTATAATTTTATAGGTTAGATTTCTATTGTGTGTTACTTGTATTAATTGCATGTTATTTACAATAGCAAATTTTACATCAATCAAGTCTATGATCTTTGCTATTTGCAAAATTTTTTTTAGGAGTATCATCTTTGTATTACTAATCAAAACTCTGGAATTTCGTTCAGAAATTTTTTATGGTATTGTTTACTTGTTGTTTTATTTTATTCTACAGTAATGTTTTGGTTTGAAAAGTATTTTGAAAAAAGCAAAAATAAAATTTCTATAATAAAGCCTAAGATAAATAGTTTTATAACCGAAGAAGTTTGTAAAGAGAATGATGCTTCAAGTGTAGAAAATTGTAAAGAGAATGATGCTTCTAGTGTAGAAAAAAAAAAAGAAGAGAGAATGATGCTGCAGAATAAAGAGAATAAAAAATTAATTTTCTCATTATCAGTCTAAGAAGAGTCAGTTCATTCAAATACTATAACTTATAAACGTTCGACTAGCTTTTGTCTATAAATGTTTTTCTTGAAAAAGAAAAGTATTAAATGGTGCTTGGTTTATTTTCAAAACAAAAAAAAAACATTTTGAGAAATCTATGATAGATAAAGTTAATGAAATCATAGATCATTTTGTAGAAGTATAAGTATTTGTTACTGTCTTAGTATTTGCTGCAGAAATTGAATTAAATGTGTTTTTGTTAAAAAACCTTTTTTGACTTTTATTTAATATAAAAGCAATAATTTTTATGCAATTCAATAATAATATGTAACTAGTTTTTCTGTAAAACATTTATTATTTTTGAAATTTTTATAATATAATAATATGTAACTAGTTTTTCTGTAAAACATTTATTATTTTTGAAATTTTTATATCATTTTACTTCATTTAATTATCTTTTTTTTCTTGCTGGAAATTTTTAGGTACTTTTGAAAAAAGTTTGTTTTTAAATATTTGGGACCCTGTAAATGTTCAAAGTTCTTAATGTTAACTCTAAAAATATTTTTTAATGAAAAATTTTATTTTTTTTTAATTTAATTTTTTTTTTCATATTTCAGTGTTATTTTATTATATAGAATACATTGTCAGGTCTTGAAATTCAATTTTTGAAAATTGTAGTTCATTGCATTAATTTAGACAGTGTTTTCAGAAAAAGAAGAAAAAACAAAGAATAATGAAAGAAAAGATTGCTGCCCCATGCCAAACCACAGGCTATAAGATAGTTGATGTATGTACTGAAGTCCCTGGCAGCAGGCTATTTCAGTTTGGCGTCAGAGATGTCAGTTATATAAATATATATATATTTTTAATTATTTTTATCCATTTATTTAACCAAATATTGAAAATTGAAAATTTTTTATAGTTTACAAAATTAGGCTAGGTGTCACTCCTATAGTTAAAAACTAGGCATTGGAGTGACAGCTAAATAAAATAAATAAACAAACAAAAAAATCCACAGCAATAATAATAAATAAAAGCAAGTATAAATTAAATAATTAAAATAAAATAATAATGATTAAGCTATAATAAATTAAACAAAAAGACAAAAAAATATGAAAACACTCAATTAATAACAACAGCGAACGACAATAAAAATAATTAGCAACAGCAGCACAAATAATAGCAAACAAAAAGGCAAGCACAAAAACTATAAAACAAAAACTACATAACGATAAGGCATAAAAATAATACAAAAACTTCTACAAAATAAAATAAAATATATTTTTTATTTTTGGCGGAAACAGAAAAGCATAGAAAATTTGTAGCGATTTATTTTTGTTTTAATTAGTTCTTTTTATTATTTTTTCGAACATATTTTGAACTTCTTTTCTTTTAACTTTCTTTTCTTTTCCGAATGAATTCTGAGATATATATGTATATACATATATATACATGAATCTGAGATGTATATGTATATACATATATCTCAGAATTCATTCAGAAAAGATATATATGTATATACATATATATATATATATGTGTGTATATACATATATGTATATAAATGTACATACATATATGTATACACATATATGTATATATATATGAATATACATATATGTATATATATATATATATATATATATATGTATATACATATATGTATATATATATGTGTATATACATATATGTATATATATATACACATATATATATATACATATATGTATATATATGTGAATATACATATATGTATATATATATATATATGTATATACATATATATATATACATATATGTATATACATATATGTATATATATATGTATATACATATATATATATATATATATATATATATATATATATATATATATATATATATATATATATTATATATATATATATATATATATATATATATATATATATATGTATCTGACTCATCTGACTACCAATCCTTTAGGTTTTTGAGTCTTAACAAAACTTAATCTCTTAATTGAATCTAATAGCTTAGTTTCTGATCAGTTCTACCACTGATTTGTTAATGGTAATAACCGATACGCTTAATTGTGCTTTATATAGATGTGAAAAGGCTCTCAACATTTCTAACCTCTTTAAGAATGTTTGGCATGCCGTCTTCTCCATAAGCTCTCTTCTTGCAGTGTATCAGGTAACATCTTTGAGATTATTGAATCCTTTCTTACCAATTATAGTATAAAAGTTATCAATGGACAGCACTCTTCTTCATTTTCCATCCTTGGCCCTGTACTATTTTAAATTAAACTTAGGATCTCCTAGAAATTCTCGCATGTAAGGTGGCATTGTTTGCTAATGATATTACCACATATACCAAACTCAATTTATTGCAATAATCTAAATCATCCTATATTTATGATAAGGCATGTACTCAATGATTTATCTACCCTTCTACCAAAATTAGAAACTGCTAAGATTGCATCTTTATCATGCTTGTCACTTTTTTACTCTGAATTCTATTCTTTATTTACATAAACTGTTAATCTATCCTTGTATGAAATATTGTTGCCATATCTGGAGCGGATCTTTGAATGATGCTTTTTCTCTTTAAGACAAAGTGCAAAAATGGATTGTAAACATAGTCGGAAGGTTAATACTACAAGATTTTGTTGTATAGTACTTCATCTATATAAATCTCATAACTAAATAGTATTCCAACCGCATTCTTTCAACAGTAATTTATTCTTAAATTTTGTAGTTTTAAGCAAAACTGTAATTCATATCTGTGTAATTTCATAATGTAATTTCAAATAGTCCATTTTCCAAAACATTTTTGTTTTTTAAAATGGCAAATTTATTATAATATTTTGAAAAAATTGTCTATTTCCAAGTTTCTAGAAATTGTTATCTATATTTAGTGTTATCTATATCCAAATATCTATATCCAGTGGTTGAAGTTTGGCTCTTGCAGCCAACCCTCAACCACTGTCACATCATCTATAAATTTCAGTATCACCTTTCTATAAATACTATAACAAGTGCTGCTCTAAAGAGCTAATATCTCTTGTGCCATCTACTAAAATTCATTTTTGTGTTACTCATCATTCAATTAAGTCTCATCCTTTTACTGTGACTGTTTTTCAGTGCTCCAAAAATTCTTATTTGTCTGGTTTTTTTGTCGAACATCAATTCTTTGGCATTTGCTCCCTTCATCTTGATTTCCTGTTAATTTACAATCTTTTAAGTCATCTGTTAATGGTTATCTTGCTTATAAACTTCATCTCTTTCAGTATCTCCCAACTCTAACAGCGGTTGTTAGCAGCCTTGTTGGCAGTAAAGATGTTCAAAAGTATATATATATATATTTTTTTTTTCCAGCATGGTTTTATAATATTTATTTGCTATCATTTATTTATCTGGGAATTTACTGCTTTTTTTACATCCTTTTATTTGCCTTGTTTCTATTCCTAAAGTTATGTTTTTAATTTATGTTTAATAAGTTTACTGGTAAATGTTTCTCCTGTTGTGTTTAATAATGTTGTTTTTATTACTGCAATACTGTTACACATTCTTATAATATATTTGCAAATAATTATTGATGAGTTATATAAACATCTTCTATTAAAAAGTAAGAAATAATATTTACATAAGTACAAAGTTATGAAGTATGGTGTATATGAAATAAACAATGTACATTATTTACTTGTGTTGGTTTGCTTCTGTGTTTGCTTTGGAAAACTTTGATAATGAGTTTAAAGATGAATATGATTATGCCACATGGAAAAATCCATTTGATGGAGGACTTGGTAATCTTAGACATATCGACAATGGTTTTAACCCAGAGATTGAAAAGGAAACTGATAATGAAGAGTTGTACCAAAAGTTGGTAAATAAAGTTTTGGACCAAAAGTTGGTAAATAAAGTTTTTTATTTAATGTTGGTAAATAAAGTTTTTATAAAGATTTTTATTTGTACTTATTTTTCACTTATTTATATGCAAATATTATTATAAATATTAGAAATGTAAATTTGTATAAATGTTAGAAATGGTGTAATAATTTTGTTATGTAATATGATAATGGAAGAAATGTGAAATTTTTTTTTACTCCTAATAAGTTTGTCTTGTGTGGGTGCAGGGGGTTGAAAAAATTTCAGTTTTACTAATAATTTTTGATAATAAATCTTTCCTATTTCTAAAAAAGTTTGCAATACTATTTATTTAAAAACTTTTGCCCTTATTATGCCAAAATAAAGCTCCGTGGAGAATAACTTTTAAAAAAGCCGCTTTTCTTAATAAAAAGCAGCTCATCTTGAGCCTCTTAAAACGTATCACCTAAAGCAACTTCACCAAGTACTATCATAATTTAATTAGCAGAAAACAGCTTATTTATTATCTCATACAACCCATGGAATTAGTATAAATAATTATAATTTACAAATAATTAGTATTGCAATCTTTATTATTTTCAGTAGAACTGAAAATGAGGTGAATCATAAACCATGGCCATCAAAGTTTGTGGTCTTGGTGGCTTATATCCCCCACTGCATTATTATTAAAAACCATAAAAGTTGTTCAATAATAGGAAATGATTTATGATTTTTATGTGTTATAAAGTTAGTTCTATAGCTAGTTTGTAGGATAATTACTTAGATAATAGTTTCCCAAACGAATTGCTTTTTAAACGTGTTTTATTTATTTATGATCAATTTGTCAATCAACTATCTTATAGCCTACTGCTGCGAGGAAGTGCTGCTACATTGACTAATTTATAGTCTGACTCGCAACGGTGTGAAAGTTATTAGACTCAACTAGGTTTTTTTCAATAAAAATAGTTTTTATATTCTAAAAAGAATTTATTGAACAATTTAAAGTTACATTAATACTTTGTATGCATGCCTTTAGCCTTAAGTAAAGTTTCTATACGCTTTGGCATGCTTTCTACAAGAACTGGACATTTATTTTTTATTTCCTCATCATGATGCCATATTTTGATAAGTTGTTCAATAAATTGAACTTTTGTGGTAATGCTGGTTTTCTTTAGCCTTTTCTTAACAACCACCCATAAATTCTCTATGGGGTTCATATCTGGGCTGTTTCCTGGCCATGGCAATGTTTGTACATGGTTTTCTGTCAAAAACTTTGTCACTGACTTGGCTTTATGGCATGGTGCACCATCATGCATGAAAACACAGTCTCCATCAGGAAACCAGTCTCTCAATTGGGGCAGCAGTCTTGTTTCCAAAACTTTCTTATACTGGTGCTGATTCATTGTGCCTTCAACAATATATAAATGCCCTGTGCCTTAGGCTGAGATGATACTCCACACCATAACTGTGATAGGATGCTTCACAGTCTGAGCAACACAAGTCTCAGAAAACTCTTTGTTTGAAGATCTCCTCACATATTGACTGCTTTCATCACATATTGAAAACATGGATTCATCAGAGAAGCAGACCTGTAATCAGATAATATAACAGACTGCAATAACACAGCTGAGTATTGACCGGAATTGTCAGATGAGTAATGAAAAGATCTTGAAAATTGACGGTTAAGTGTGAAAGAAAAAGGAACATGGGTTGGTTGGTGTTAGGGTAGAAATTTTTGTTTAAAGATGTGTAAGAAAAACTATTGAAATGTTTAAGTTACTCACCTTACTCCAATCACTTCCAAAGCGAGATTTAACTTCATGGGCCCAGTTAACCCTTTTTTTAGCCATTACCCTTGTTATTTTGGCTTTCTTTCTTGGCTGACGTGCTGGAAGGACCTGCATTATTAAGCCTTCTCCTAATCGTAGAACTGCAAAAATAAACACCATACTTCTCCAAGGACTTTTTGAAGTCTTCACTAGTGGCTCTTCTATTCACTTTAGTCAAATGGATAAGTTTGGGTTAGGTTCTCGGGCTCACTTTGGACTTGTGTCCACAATTTCCTTGTCGTGCAGAATTGTAATCTTGCCCATTTTTAATAGCCTGGCTGATACGGCTTACAGATTTCTGTGAAAGTTGAAGTCTTGAAGCTATTTCTCGTTGTGAATACATTTTTTCTTCAAGCAATGTTTTAGTAACAGCAACTTTTCTAGGTGAAAGATCTTTGGTTCTCCCCATAACCTCAAAATCTTTAGAAAAATACAAAACAATTTATAATCAGACTTTTTATATATTTTAACATGGAAGTTGTAGCAAATAAACATTAATATGTTAATGGTTAACCATAATGATTTAATTAAAATCACATTCAGCTTTTATTTTGATGAATGTATTTACAGTAAAAATTCTCCATACAATAGCTTTGATTGACCACCTTTATATTTATTTCAGTGGTGACAACCCACCAAGCTTATGCATGATTACCAAGTTACTAAAGGCATGCATACAAAGTATTAATGTAACTTTGAATTGTTCAATAAAATCTTTTTAGAATATAAAAACTATTTATTGAAAAAAACCTAGTTGAGTCTAATAATTTTCACACCTCTGTATATATATATGTGTATATATATATATATATATATATATATATATATATATATATATATATATATATATATATATATATATATACTACTGTGATCAAAAAGTAAGGTGAATTTTTTTATAAAATGAAAAATCTTTATTTATTCTTCCAAATCTGTATCGTCCCCCTCCAAATAATCCCCCCCCCGGCCCCAATGCACTTTTGCCAACGTTTTTTTCAGTCTTCGAAGCATGCCGAAAAGTCCTCGGTAGGGATAGCCTTCAATGCGCGTGCCAATTCACGTTGGATCTCTTCAATGGACTCAAAACGATTTCCCCGGAGTGGTCTCTTGAGCTTTGGGAACAGCCAGAAGTCACACGGTGCTTTGGGAACACACAGAAGTCAAGTCGGGCGAATACGGTGGTTGTGGAGCAACATGGGTAGAGTTTTTGGCGAAAAACTCATGAAGAACCAGTGCTGTGTGTGAAGGCGCATTATCGTGGTGCAAAATCCAAGAGTTATTGGCCCATAATTCCGGTCTCTTTTTGGGAATAGCTTCACGCAAACGTCGCATAACGCTTAAATAATAATCCTTGTTGACAGTTTGGCCAGTTGGAAGGAATTCGTAGTGCACGACACCACAATAATCAAAGAAAACAGTCAACATGACCTTGATTTTTGAGCGACTTTGACGTGGTTGCTTCGGTCTCGGCTCACCTTTTTCATGGTATTCACTCGATTGGTCGGTTGTTTCAGGGTCGTATGCGTAGACCCAAGTCTCATCGCCAGTAATAATTTGTTTGTAAACGTCTTGATAGTCAGAAAGCATTGCTTCACACGTTTTAACGCGACGCTCTTTTTCAAAGAAATTGAGAAATTTCGGCACCAAACGTGATTTGAGTCTTCTGAGGCCCAAATGATCCTTCAAAATTACTTGCACCAACCCAAACGATATTCCAACCATGTCAACAAGGTCTCGAATGGTTAACCGACGATTTGCAAGCACCAACTCTTTGATTTTGTTGATGTGGCAATCATCAATCGAAGTCGATGGTCGTCCGGAACTTTCCAAGTCATCAACACGTTCTCGGCCTTCTTTGAAGTCTTTGTACCACTTGTAAACATTTTTTTGAGACATAGTCTCTTCACCGAAGGCCTTTTGCAACATTCGATACGTTTCAGCAGCAGAAATATCATTCCGCAAACAAAATTTAATAGCACTTCTTTGCTCAACAAAATTAGACATCGTGAAAATCGCCGAATGCACTTTTGGTACTTCAGAAACAAGCGTAAACAAAAAAAAATAATTATGAGTTTGACATGTAATTTGGCGCAAATGTTAATGACATTCCTACCAACTTAAAAATAAAAAAGATTGGACGGTTCGAATAAGGCCGGAAGTTTAAATTAAAATTTCACCTTACTTTTAGATCACAGTCGTATTTCTTTATTTCTTTGAGCTTGTATATTAAGATTAGTCTTTACTTACTACAAAAAATTAATAAATTTTTAACATAAATATATATATATATATATATATATATATATATATATATATATATATATATATATTAGGATTAGTTTTAAGTCTTTACTTACTACAAAAAATTAACAAATTTATAACATATATATATATATATATATATATATATATATATATATATATATATATATATATATATATATATATATAGATCTATAGTTTGTTGTCTTTGGGAAGTCAAAACCATTAATTTAATTACGAATTAATTGTTATATAAAAAAACCACAAAAACGCAAATTTAATTGCCCAGAATGTTTTTAAAAACATTCTGAATGTTTTTAAAAACATTCTGAATGTTTTTAACAATATACACAATGTTTTTATTTTTATTTTTTTTAATAAAATGTTTTTATTTTTATTTTTTTTAATAAAATGTTTTTATTTTTATTTTATTTACTGTAAATCATGCGCGGAGTGTTGCTACATCAACTATCTTATAGCCTGACTCGCAAGGGAGTGCTGCTACATCGACTGATAAATAGCCTGACTCGCAAGGGAGTGCTGCTACATCGACTGACAAATAGCCTGACTCGCAAGGGAGTTCTGCTACATCGACTGACAAATAGCCTGACCCGCAAGGGAGTGCTGCTACATCAACTGAGGGTTTGGTTGGGGCAGGCAGTCTATCATTAATAAAAAAAAAAATTCCGGTCTCGCATTTTAATTTTTACTTTTTGTCAACAAAATATGGAAAAAACTTTCGGACAACATCTAAGGGTTCTATATATATATATATATATATATATATATATATATATATATATATATATATATATATATATATATATATATATATATATATATATCCATATATATTAAGATAGTCTTTACTTACTACAAAAAGCTACCAATATTTTGAATTAAACATAATTTTATTTAGTTGCAACAAATGGCTACTTGAGCTCAAACAGTATTAAAATGCATGAGCTATTGGAAAATAGACTCAAATTTTGTTTATCAGAGCCGCCTGTGCTGTGAGTTAACAATATGGATTTTTATTGTGTGAAAGATCAATTACACATTTGAGTAGAAGATGTATGTGTATGCGAATATTTATTAAAATAAAATGTATTTGGATGTCAATAAGTTTTACAATCTTGTTGGTCTTAGAAAAATATGCAGCTGATAAACTTGTCATTGAATGGAACATTGCAAAAGAGAACTACAAAATAGAGAAATATGTATGCAAACAAACTTGATAAGTTATTTGACTTGACAAAATCTAAGTGTGAAATCTTTTAAAAGTCTCAAGTCTTTTTAAAAGATTTGTCTTTTTAAAGCTTAAGTACCTTTCATATGTCCAAAAGTAGCAAAAATACCTTTGCAAGAACTATTTTTCCTACAAGCTCAAAGAAATAAAGTTGGTTACATAAGACATGTACCAGAAAAAATCTGCACGTGTTCTGATTTGGTGTTTATGGAAACCGTGCATCATTTTAAATAGCTAATTGTTTTTTAAATACCATTGTATTAGTGTTATTCAAAATTTAAACAACTCTGTTATCAAAACAGTTAGATTTAATTGAAATGTAATCAAATCAAGATAAGAAGCAAGAAAAGTTTTGCATTTTCTCGTTAAAAATCCTGGTGTATCAAACAAAACAGTTTCTAAAGAGTTGCAGATTGCTTTGAGAACAGTGCAGAGCATTGTGAAACGATTTAAGAACACTGGTACAATCAAAAGGAAATCAAGAAGTGGTAGAAAAAATTGTTTTGTTAGACAAGATTTTGGTAAAATAGTGAAAGATGCCTTAAACAGAAAACCGAAGATTTCTGTTCGAACTTTAGCAAATAAATTTAAGACAAGTGCTTCCACTATACAAAGAGTAAAGGGAAATTGTAGCTATAAATCTTATAAAAAGAAAATAGTTCCTCGTCGTAAAGAAAAGCAAAAAAATGTTGCAATTTGTTGTTCAAAGCTGCTCTATAAAAAATTATATGGCAAAAATTCTTGTTTAATTATTGACGATGAAACTTATTGTGCTGCATATTTTCGATCTCTTCCAGGACACCAATATTATTCAGAAGTTAATTACAAGAATCTGAATTCCAATTATAAATGTATTGGAATGCAAAAATTCGCTAAAAAATTCCTAGTTTGGCAAGCAATTTGTGAATGTGGTGAAAGAAGCTCTTGTTTTGTGACTACGGGAACAATTAACACCAAAATATACATAAAAGAATGCCTCTAGAAACTTCTTTTGCCGTTTTTAAAAGCACACATGGTAACCCGCTATTTTGGCCCAATTTAGCATCATATCACAACTCTGGGACAACTTTAAACTGGCTTAGAGAAAATAAAGTAGATTTTGTTGAAAAACACTGTAATCCACCAAATTGTCCCGAACTACGTCCTATCGAAAGATATTGGGCTCTTGTAAAAAGAAAAATAAGGTTTAAATGTAAAAGAAACCAAAAACATTTAAGACTTCAAAAATAAATGAATTATATCTATCAAGAAAGTCCAGCCGAAGACTGTGCAAAAGCTGATGTAGAGTGTAAAACGCAAAGTGCGTGCGTTCTCACGTACAAAACTTCACAAACTTTCTAAAGTGAAATTTAAGATTATTAATATATGTACTTTCAAAATATATATAACATTCGATATTGAAATACAATAGTTGAATAAATATCCTTTAAAATGTCAGCGCAGATTTTTTCTGGTACATGTCTTAAGTCTTTACAAATAGGGTTAGTTGATATATCAGAGATGTATTGATTGACAAGATATTTGGATAAAAAAAGTATAAGACTCTAAAATAACTCAAACAAGTTGTGAGGATATTTAATAAATTTAAAACTTTTAAGTATATCCTAAAATATTGCAAATATTTTTGCCAATTTTTGTTGAGACTGCGAATTAAAAAATATAGTATAACTGTTTTATTAAAGTTAATTAACATAATTTGAACACTTATTTTCTCCTTTAGCAATAGAATGTTAAACAGCACCAGACGATTTGGACATTCGCAATGAAAATGCAAGTAGTTTAGAAAAAGCTGATCTCAATTTGAAAAAAATATATTAAAAAATAACTTTTCTGATTCTATTTGAAAATGTATAGATGTGTTGAAGGTTACGAAATTCAACGTCAAAGATAGCATAATAAAAATTGAATTTCCTATTACAACAATAGTAAATGATTCTGAAGTTTTAAAATCGCTTTCAGATGATCAAAAGTATCTTTATGAAAATGCCCATGCAATTAACACTAGAGTTTTTTTGGACAATCTTAAAGGAAAAGAAACTGGGCCTAATTTGCATGCAAGATGGTTGAATTTTGCAAAAAGAATATCTTTACTTTGGTGCTCAGAAATCTTACTTTCAGTTGAAGAAACATAATCTTCAACTTCTGATGGAGTTTATTGTTGGAGTTTATGTGCCACTTTGGTTTAAAATCTAAGTAAAGAGTAAGTGGACGGTAGAGCCTAACCATATACTCAAGCAGTTAAAACTATGTCATCAAAGACTTAGAGTTAAAGACATTGTAATGCCCTGTTTGAAAAAAAAAATGGAAGAGATGGGTTTATCATATCAACATTAGCACATTAAGAAATCATGCCCGTGAACCAATCAAAAAAAGATTTATTTAAATTAATTTAGGCAATATAATTTTTTTTAGTTGTTTTTTTTCCCTAAGGATATTATTTATAATCATAGTAAAATAAATTCAACATTAAATATATTGTATTTCTTTAATGACATTTTTTTAAAGCCAGTAAATTTGTAAGCCCCTAAAGAGTTTGTGAATTATTGCAGAGACTATATTATTTATTATTTATAGAGCAAAAAAAACTTTTTCCTTCTTCTTATAGCAAACACAGTATACTTCCATATATGTTTTTGGATGACCTTATAAAAAGTACCCAAAATTATTTTTTATTTTTATGTCTATATTATGTCTAATTGTTTTTTTAAGGATTGCATCTCCATAGGCTTAAATAAAAAGACAAAAAAGGGGTCAATTTGATGAGTTTTTAGTAAAACTTACATTTTTTAAATACCCTGTGCCCACACAAAACAAATTTTTTAAGAGAAAAAACAATATTCATGTTTCTTACAACATCCTATTACTTAATTAAATTATTATATGCACTACCATTTCTAGTATTTATATAAATATATTTAGTTTATAATATCCATTATAGTAGTCATTTTTTCCTACGTCTGCCATGATTGTATGGTCTTAAGTAAAGTAGCACCAAAAGTTATGTTTTATTTTAATGTCTATATTATTTATTTTCTTATATCCTAATACATAAAAAAAAATGTTTCACATGCTCCCATATCCAAAATTTGAAAAGTATTACTCATCCTAATAGACATTAATGATAACTAATATAAATATATAATATATAGCATGCTTTTACTTCGTAAAAACCAAACCCCGAACACAAATTGAAATAATTATATAGAAGCATTATAATAATTTTTTGAAGGAGTTAAAAAAGTTAAATATAGTTTTTGTACTCAAAGTAAATGATTTGTAGACTAAATGAATTTACTTATTTAAAAATTGTGTTGTGTACGTTAAGATGGTTTTATTAGGTTTTACTTTTATAAAATATTTTTGTTTTGTTTTTTGTTTTAATGTTAATTCACCTTCCCTAAGCTAAAATTTTTTTTTTAATTATTAGATTACTTACCTAAATTAAAGAAAACTTTGATTTAAAATCCCGGTATTAGTGTTAGAAGAGCTTCTTAACCTTGAATACTAAACTTCTGAGATAAATTTCTGAAAATCAGCTTCCAGATCTCTAAAAGAGCTTAACAAATGAAATAGCAATTAGTTGTTGCCATTTCAATATAAAATTATTAATTTGGCATAATGAAAATTGTCAAACAAGGTCTAGCGTTTAAAAAAAGTATGTAAAAACAATAAGAAATTATATACACTTTATATATATATATATATATATATATATATATATATATATATATATATATATATATATATATATTATATATATATATACATATATTTATATATATATATATGTATATATATTTATATATATATATATATATTTATATATATATATATATATATATATATATTATATATATATATATATATATATATATTTATATATATATATATATATATATTTATATATATATATTTTTTTTATTCATCTCCTCAAGGCCGAGAAGGCCACTACAGATGAGGAGGCTGCTTATTATTGGTTAACAACCCTCTCTCAACTCTATAGCTCCGAAATACGAACCTTGACGAACAAGGCCGCTACGCCGAGAAACAAGTTGAGTGCGGTACTACCAGGGACGTGAAGGGGATCGAACTCGGAACCTCTCGCTTATGAAACGAGCGCTTTACCACTACACCACTACCGCATATATATTTATATATATGTATGTATGTATATAATAACTTAAATGCACTAAAGTAATATTACAACTAAAGTTTAAGAGTTTATGTTTATATGTCTTTTGGACACAAATGACATATGAAAATGAACTCTTAAACTTTAGTTTTAATATTTAAAATGTTTTTGCAACTCCAACATTGAAATCACTCTTTATTTGCTTCAAACAGCTGCACAATCTCGACCAGTTTAGTTGATTAGTTTAAAACGGTTAAGTTAACTTGGATGATTGAAATTAGTTTAAAAAAATGACTTCTTTGGGGGTTTTTTGACTGCCTCATCTTGATCTTTTTTTGGCTTTTGCTTAACACCAACTACATTTTTGTATGAATCCTTTTGAGCAAGAAGTTCTTTCATAAACTTATTATCAAGTTATGTTAAAGTCTCATCAAGACTACAAATAGATATTTTATATAATTTCATGTTAAAATTATATTTTATATAATTTCAACTGGATTTTGCTAAAAATCTTCTACCAAGTTATCTAAGATTTATGTAGAGAGAGAATTTGTGACATTTGAGTGATTAGGATAATTTTTTTATTTTTAAGTTAAATTTTGGTCTTCTTGCTGCATTGTTATTTTTTATGAAACACCTTTTTTTTTATATAAACTTTTCCGCAATATTACTTAGAGATACAAGCTACATTGATATGAGGCATCTGTAGTTAATCCTCTTTTTGTTAGTATTTTTTAGTAAAAAGAATGTGAAAGTGGAGATCAATAAATAAACATTTCATTACTTTCATCTTGAGTATTTGCAAAAAGCTTCAGACTACATCTACTAATTCATTGGCATGTGTATCAAGTGGTTGTAGGCAATGTGTACTATGAGATAGAATGCATTGTTTCAATATCCAATATACAACTTTAATAATCAAATGACTTTTGTGAACTTACAAATATAACAATGCTTTTTTTTCATATATACTAAGGTACAAAACCTAAAGTTATGTAAAAAGGTATTAAAGATGTTTTGACTAATATATATGCATTTACTGCAGTATAAAAGCAGATATATCTGCTGTAATAAAATATATCTGGTTTTTTAAAATATAAAAGCACATATATCTGGTTTTTTAAAATATAAAAGCAGATATACCTGCTTTTATAAAATATAAAAGCAGGTATATGCATTAAAAAGTTCAGGTTCAAAATAAAAAAATATTATAATTTTAAAAACCAAAGCCAAAAATTAAAGGCGAATATGTTTAAACTAATTCCCAAAAAATTTGAGCTTCATGGAATCACTCTTTTCTTGCCCTCAAAGACATTTTTGGAAAAAAAGCACAGTCTTGATGGCAAGACTAACATAAATTTGTTTAATAAATTTTTTTTCTAGGACACAAATAAATATCTGTATTTTTTAATAAAGTGAATAATATGGTTTTTTTTATGGCTGAATAAAGTGGTATGGTTTTTTTTCTCCCATAAAAATAGTGTAATTTACTTTTTAAATGGAATAAAATTTAGTTATTATGCTGTGCAGCGTTGCTTTTAAAACCATTACAAAAATTAAATCCAGGGCTGTGGAGTTGGAGTTGCGGAGTTGAGACATTTTTAGTGGAGTCGGAGTTAATATACAAAATCGCGACTCCAACTCCAATAGTAAAACTTCTCAGTATTGCACATGCCTGTACAAAATATTCAATAAACCTTATATTCATACTAAACCTTATATTCATACTAAACCTTAAAGAACTTTTCATAAATTTGGCAAAAATAAATTGAGCTATTTAGTCATTTCAGCTATATCTATTGGACCATAAAATAACTTTTGTATATTCAATGATAGAGAATTGGAAGTTAAAAGATAAAATTATTTTACTATATGTTCATATATAAGGGCGAAGTAATAACAAATTTACCAAATGATTGGTTTTAAGGCTAAAATATATTTGCATTTAATAAATGAAAATATATAGTATAACAAAAAAAAAATTAAAAAGATATAATAAATAAAGTATAGCCATTATTATCGCTTGCATCTTTCTTGCAATCCTTTTTGCAAGTTTTTTTTTAATTGTTTATTCATTTATTTAATAGCTGACAACTATTAAACATCTATTTTACTTGACTGATATTTCAGAGATTTTTTTATTTTTCATTTTTATTTCATAAGACACAGCTGATGAAGAACTGTGTAGAAAAGTTAATGTTTGTGTAGTAAGTATCATTTTTTTTTAATCTTCACAATTGAATCTTATAGATTCAATTGTGAAAATTAAAGGCAATATCATACTATTATTGTTCAATAGACTTGAATTCTATATCAACAGTTTTTAAAGTGGAAATGTTCGTGTTTGTTTAGTTGTTATCATATTTTGAAGCTTACAAAGTATCATATTTGTGTAGTTGGTATCATATTTTTTGAGGTTCACAAATTATGTTGCAAAGTAGCATTTTGAAGATTTTAATATGAAATTTTGAAAAAAGTTAATAGAAATTGGTTTGGATATATTATTTTTACTGGATTTGAGTATATTTAAGGTATGATGTTGCTAGTGAGAAAATAGGTTGTTATGAAGGTAACATTTGAAAGCAAAGGTTAGCAGTGGACTAACATGTAAACAATTGTTATGTAATTATAGTTTATGTTCTGCGGAAGTGACAAAAATAATGTTTATTAAGTCTGCTTATGGGTACTCAATTTTTCCACCAATAAGTTGTTTTAGAAATATATTTTTATATAAACTTTCTTTTATATCAAATTTTAAAGTTCAAAACTTAAAAAATTTTTGTGTTTAAGTTTTTTCTGAAGTAACTCTGTAAAAAAATATCATTTAATTTCCAATGATCTTTAGTCTTAGATCCAATTTAGCAAAAAGTGATGTATTTGATAGGAAATGTATACATGAAAAAAGATGTAATATCTATTTATAATATACTTCTAAAATAGTTTTTTTTTTGTTACAGAATGTAGATGCAGAAACTCCAAGCAATGTCGCAAGGCTTCAAGAGAAGACAAATGATAATACAGTTAAACCATTAGAATGTGAAGCTCCAAAATATTGTACATCAAATATTCCATACTTTAAACATTTTTTATCAAAATTTGCAAGTTTTGTGCAACCCGGAGAAGGTTTTGGAGAATATTACATTACTCAAGTAAGAATTTCCAGTAGCAGGTACAGTCGCTTGCAAAGATTATTAGACCTAGAAAACAATGAAAAAGAACTCCTGGATATTATGATTGAATCCTTTGAGGTAAATAATTGTTAATTTTTTTTAATTAGGATTTAATCGGTAATTTTAAATTTTAACCAATAACCAGATTTTGATCAACTTTATATTATTCATTTTCAAGGAATATATTATTTATATATTATTTAACTGGGTTAAGAACAGGGTTGTTTTAAGTGAGCTTTATGGCTTCTTATTATTTAAAAAAATATTACTACTAAAACCTTTATAACTTTTGGAATATTAGAGATGGTTTTGTTCTGTAAAAAGAATATAAACACTGATAACATGGTAACACCAATAAAATGTTTTATTTTAAACACCAATGAAATGTTTTATTTTAAACACCAACAAAATGTTTTATTTTAAAGCATTTATAAATTAATAAAAACTTTCCCTAATTTAAGAATAAACACAGTAAATGTTAAACTTGGCAGAATTTTAGTCATTTGTTTTTACTTTTTATCAAAAAAAATTCTATTAAAGAATCAATTCAGATATTTATTCTCAAATACTCACATTGTTAGACAATGAAAAAATTTTTACTTAAATCTAACGTTAGCTGAAACGGGGATTATTAAAGTCAATAAAGCATATTTTTTGCAAAATTCGAAATTGCATTGCAAAAATAAAATGTCTATAAGATCTGAGAAACTTTGTTTATTTTATACTTCAGAGTTTGTCTGGCCAAAACAGTTGTTCTATATAAAATTCATGTGAACATTTTAAAAAATAACTGTTTATCTAAATTAGATAAATATCGGTTTTTGGCATGTTTTTCAACCGAAATTTCGGTTTTTACCAAATTTATAAAAAGTATTAAAACCAAAATTTTGATTCAAATTGAAATTTCGGCAGAAACTGATAACAGGTTTTGGTCGATCACTAATGTAGTGAACATAGTTATTGGTACAGAAAAAAAGTTTTTTACTTTCATATGCATAAAAGGTTGAAATTTCATTAACTTGATCAAAAATGTTAAGTTTTAAATCTTAATTCATCATTTTATATTTATTTTATTCGAAGATAAAATTATTTAAAGAAAAAAAGGGTACTATTATTTTCAAGTAAGTAAATTTTTATATTTCTTTTTATACAAAAACTTTTTTTGTTGATAAAAGCGATGACATCAAGTTTGCTTTTATATTGAGTGAAACAGCTGTGCAGACAATCTGATGACACCGTATATAAGACAAGAATCCCAACTAGTTTAAGAGTCCAACAGGTCAAAAAATAAATTAAAAATTAAAAAATAAAATAAATATAAAAATGAAAAAAAAAAATATTTAAGCCTCGTTTGAAAATGCTAAGCTTTACAGGTATGTTATACATTTGTAATTAGTACATGTATTTACAAAAATTAACAGAGCTAAAAATATTTTTTGTTAAATAAATTTTAATAATTTGCTTATTGCAATTCTGTTTTTATTTAAGTCAATCAAATTGTATAAAAAATAAAAGAAACAGTGAAAAAATGAATAAAGTTTATTTAAAAAAATTTTTTGTTTAAGTGATCACAAACCAATAAAGATTCATTGAAATCACATTAAAATATTAAAAAAAGAAGCTTATTTTCAAAGTCTACTAAGATTTTTTTAAACAAAATTATTTAAGTAATTTACAGAAGTTTTAACATAATAGTTATATAAAAGAAATTTGTTTTTGGAGAAGAAATATATATTAAAAATATGTTTAATAATTTGAAATGTAACAATTAACAATGTTTTATTAAATCTGATAATTGAACTTAGTCCTATTTTATGATATAATGTCTTAGACTTGAAGTTATGCAACGCTAACTTGTAGCATTATTGTTGCTGCAATGAAAACTTATATCATTGTTGTTGTTGCAACAAAAACTTGTAGCGTTATTATTATTGCAAGGCAAGCTTATAGTATTGTTCTTGCTACAACAAAAAATTTTAATATTGTAGTTGTTGCAACTTTATCGTTGAAGCTAAACTTGTACCATTCAGTTTAAACAAAATGTCTTCCGATAATGGAAATTATTATAAAATATTATTATAAAAAAATAGTATTTATTTTTATGATATTTTTTATTTAACTTTTTTAAAGTATTTTTGTTTTTACTTTTTTTTTTTAATCTTTTTTAATTTTAATTTGTCATTTGTCAAATTTTGATTTGTTTTTAATTTTTTTAAGTGTTTACATTTAGGCAATAATCATACCCTAGAAAATCTACTGTCTTCTTATAAAATCCACTGTCTTTAATAAATCTACAGATAAAAATTATTTTCTTTAAAAACCAATTAATTTAAGTTAGCAATAGTTATTAATTAATTGATCTCTCAGTATATTTTAAAAAAGTATTTTATTAAAACTTTTCCAAGGTGGGCTGCTTTAGAACCAGGTTTTTTCCTGATAATTGTCATGTTTATTATTATTATTGTTGTTGTTATTTTTATTATTATTATTATTACTGTTGTTTGTTTATTACTAATCTTATAAAAAGTTTTAGAGAAATAAAAAAATTTTTAAAAGTTATAACATAAGTTATTTGAACTATTTTTAAGATTTTTTTTGCACTTTTTATGGCCCACCAAAAATGCCAACATTTAGGTATTTGTTTATAAATTGAACATTTTTAAAATTCCTGAATGCATTTTTAAACACAACAATGACTTTCTTTTAATGTTATTCACCTCCCCAAGGCTAAGAAGGACACTACAGTTGAGGAGACTACTGTATTTTGGTTACAACCCTCTCTCAACTCTTTAACTTCAAAATCTTGACAAACACAAGTGCTTAAAGAAACAGTTGAGCGCAGGTCAAATTTGGAACTTCTTTCTAATGAAGCGAGCGCTCTACTACTACATTACTACTTTATTGGTACAGACATATATACTCTACACTACTACCACATTAGTCCAAACATGTATATCCCTGACCAAATGGGCACAGAAGATAGAAAAGGTAAGTTATACAATACATCTGTGAAAACATTAAAGCATCTGCTAAAGTATAAAGATGTATATCAAATGTCAATTCTGAATAATTATTGTTTAGATTGATCGGAGTCCTAAAAGTCATATACCTGATATAGTCACAATTGAGATTGATCAGAGCTCTTCTAGCTTTTTAGAAAAGGCAGTAAAAATCCGCTTTAGATGTCTGGCAATAATTGACCGTCAACAATTGACCATCAACAATTGACCATCAACTATTGACCGTCAACAATTGACCGTCAACAATTGACCATCAACAATTGACCGTCAACAATTAAACGTCAACAATTGACAGTCAACAATTGACTGTCAACAATTGGCCATCAACAATTGACCACCAACAACTGACTGTCAACAATTTACCGTTAATAATTGACCATCACTAATTACCCATCAATAATTGACTGTCAAAATTAACTGTAAAAAGTCATTACAGACTTCGGTCCATGAAGTTCGTAGTTGGTGATAAAAAGGTTGATAGAAACCTGATTTTTGTTTGATGCTTTTGATGCAGAGGAGGGTTTCATGGAGCTATTAACTCCAATTAACAGTTAACTGTTAACTGTAACAAGATATTGTATAATCTTAGATACATATAGGTGATATTCTAAAATGATTGTTGACAGTTAATACCTATTATTATATGTTTGAAAGATTTAAAGTGTGTTGGAGATTACTGTTTTGGTAATTTCCTTAATCCCAATGTCAAGCATTCTATTGCTAGAAAAAAAGACTTTATTACCTTATGGTAACAATAATAACTTTCTATGTTGTGTGAAAGGTGTAAATGTAATCTTTTACTAAGAGTTAGCAAAATATTATAATTGCATCTTACCTGTAACATGGAAAGTGCACATCATATTAGTCAACATTGTTCCTTTTTGTGAAGAAAGTCAATGTGGCCTAGCTTAATTTGCAGAACAAACTAGAGAAGCTTTTCACTCCAAGTTTAAACAAATTAGGGCAAGGTATAAAAGTTATAAGTCACAATGACCACGGTGAGAACTTATAAAGACATTTTCAGACTTCTCATTAAGAAGAAGATAACTGTATCTTGAAAACCGTACTAAATATACAAATATCATTTAATAATTTAGTTACATAAAGATCCGTAAAAATAATTAGCTTCATAGATTTTGTCATAAAATTTATTTTCTGCCTTCAAATCACCTTGAGGCCAACATCGTATCATTGGATGCACATCTAATGATGGCATCGGATGAACATATTTACTTTATAGAATTTGCTTAAGTCAATATTAACAAGAAAGATAAAATATTTTCTAGCAAGAAAAGTACAAGATATTCTAAAAATAAAACCAACCAACCCTCTTATGCTAGAAACCCTCTTATAGCTCTAGAATTTTAAAATAAAGCCAACCAACCCTCTTATAACTATAGAATTTTAAAAAGGTTCAATTTTTTAATTTTGTAATAAATATCTAAACTAATAATAAATGGCAACTTTTTTTTTAAGTTAGATAAATTATGAATTGTGGTCAATTTATGACACAGTATCTGAAGGACTGTGAAATATTTAAAATTTAAAGTTTAAATATTAAATTACAACTTAGGCACCATGCCACTTGGGCAAAGTTTTCTTTTATGTATAGTTATAAAAACTTTTGAAAACTGTTAAAAACTAATTATTAATTTTTTAAAGTTTAAATATTAAATTACAACTTAGGCACCATGCCACTTAGGCAAAGTTTTCTTTTATGTATAGTTATAAAAACTTTTGAAAACTGTTAAAAACTAATTATTAATTTTTTAAAGTTTAAATATTAAATTACAACTTAGGCACCATGCCACTTAGGCAAAGTTTTCTTTTATGTATAGTTATAAAAACTTTTTAAAACTGTTAAAAACTAATTATAAATTTTTTAAATTTTAGCATTTTTCTCATCCCAATAATGACACAATTTGGAGAAATACTTCTATTGAACAGTTGTGGCCAGTATTAATGTTTGTTGGAGGATTATTTTTCTGCATTTTTTTTTGGAAGTCTGCTTCTTCTTGGGATTTATTTTTATGGCGCAGAAATATCATTTTAATTATCTTCTTCTGTTTTGTATTAAGCATTCCTTGGGAGTGGTATAGGTAATTAAGCATTTATTTTTATAGCTAAAGTATTTTTAATTTTTTTTTTTTTTTACTTTTTGTTAAGTTTTTCTTGCAAGTGGTTTACGTTGTTATTCCTAAATAAATATATCTCATTCAATCAATTAAAAATAAATAAAAAAACAAGATCAAATATAGACTGGAATTGATGTCTTCAAATTGTGATTATTTTCAGATACTTTGTGAAAATATTTATGCATGGAGTGCAATTATTACTTCAAGGGGCAATTTTAGCAACATAAATATGACAGACATATTTTTTATTTATTTTTCTGCTACTTTGAGTAGATTTCAAAGGTAAAATCAAAAAATTAATATGATTACACTTGATAGAAATCAAATAAAGGTTACACTCCATTTACACACAACTTTTATAGTTACTTTTGAAAACTGCTAAGGTATATTATATACCTTAACAGTTTTCATATAATCAATATGTAATATATTGATTATATGGAGAAAAATCATGTGCATGCAAGGTCCTAAAAAATAGTAATATACCAAAAATTGATTTTTGCAGTTAATGCAAAAGTCAATTTAATTTTATATAACAAACTTTGGCTTTATGTATGCTCACTTGATGCCTATAGGTGCAGTGTTAGGGTCAAATACATTTGATCAAATACAAATACATTCTAGATTCCTAAAATACAAATTCAAATACAAGTATTTGTAATCAGCATTTTCCAAATACAAATGCAAATACAAATAATTATATTTTAAGTTGAGAAAAAATTGATTTTAAATTTTTTTTTAAACTTTAATTATATTTATGACTTAAGTCTTTAATTAACGAACTTTTGTTTAAAATAATAGAATTGTTCTTAATTTTAAGAAAAAATGTCACCCTTTTGTTTAGAAAAAAAAAGGTTTAGAAAAGTAAGTTTTGAAAAAAAAAAAGAAAAGGTAAATCTGAGGTGGTCTCTACCCCATTTATAAAATTTATTTTTTCAAAATATTAACAAGTTAACCATGTACAAATTACACTTTCTGTTAAGCTGCTATTTTTTATACATATTGCGTATCTTTTTAACCTATTCTTTTGTTATTTCCTATTTCTTTTGTATTGCATGATAATTGTATGACTTTTTAACTGATTTTATTGTGTTTTTGTAATTATATTATTATTAGTTTGTACAAAAATAATTATATTTGTATTGTTTTTTTTTAAAAACAATACAAATATAATTATTAAAACACCTATATAGGTCTTTTAACAAATTTTAAATATTTAATTTTAACTGAAAATGACTAGTGTTAGTCGAAACATGTATTGTTTTTTATTAAAAAAATAGTTTTAAAAATTAGAAAATTTGTCTTGTTTATGAATATATATATATATATATATATATATATATATATATATATATATATATATATATATATATATTATATATATATATATATATATAAATTCATATATATACATATATGTATATATATGAATATATAAATATATATTCATATATATACATATATATATATATACATATATATATATATATATATATATATATATATATATATATATATATATATATATATATATATTCATATATATATATACATATATATATATATATATATATATATATATATATATATATATATTCATATATATACATATATGTACATATATGTATATATATATACACACATTGTTATTGTTATTATTATTATTACAATATACACATAAAGTGTAAACAAAATTAAATTCTTTTTGATCCACCACTGCTTATAGTAGCCAGTCGACATGATCTAGATGCTATTTTTGTTTTATTGTTCTAAATATTTATTGTACCAATAATCAATACTGTCAAGAGTTTATTTTTTCCCTGAATCTTATGTAGATATTTCTTTACACCATAATCAAGCTCTTTTCATGGAATGTTCAGATAAGCCAAATATCTCATTTTCACATTTTAAGTCAAAAGCAACATAAAAACTGACACATTGCAAATTCAACTTTTTTATAATTTGCCTCAAATTACAATTAGATTCAGAAATATTATCAACAATAGCTAGAAATTGTAATCATTGAACACTTCAAGAACTCATCTAAATCATTATTCTTATGACAATCAAAGATATTGATATTCACTTCAAATATGAACCACCACCATCTAATTAAATTCTTATAAAGGCTGAAATTGGGCCTAAACCATTTAGTTTTAACAAGTCTAGCACATCAAGTCTGATGTAATTCGAACATATACAAGATTTCTTAAATTTACATGATCTATATAGTCAAGAAACTCATACTTCTGTATGTTGTAGTAGTTAGAAATATAATCTTCTTATTCAGAAAGATGATCAAAAATATTAGGCTCTATGGAAAGTTTACTTTCTAAACCTTTTCGTAGAGTAGCAACCATGTCTTTTTGTTTTATTTAGAACTTCTTTTTGCTTTATTTTCTGGCCCATTGTGACTTTAATAGGATTTTCCCCTGTAGATAAACAAAAGTAGATCCATCAATCAAATTTTCTGCAGCCATTTTACTTTTTTATTCTAGATGCAACCTAAATATAATTTGCACTAAAATAGAATTTTTATAAAAAAATTTTTTTTACGTACTATCAAAAAAAATTTTTTTTTTCATGTTCAGCTTAAAGTGAACCTAGTCGGAATACTAATTTAGCTCCTCATTCACCACAAGGCCTTTCTCCTTTTTAAAGTCTATAAAAATTCCTTCTGCACCCAGGATAAACAACTGATGAATAGCATTAGCTGTTCATCAAATATCCTGGAAAGATAAACAGCTGAATTTGTTCCTTTAAGATTTAAAACTGACAAAACTTAGCGGTCTTTTTGGTTTGCAATGAAAAACATTTTTGCTTAAAAAATAATAATAACAATATAGACTCTCTTGTAGAGTCTAAGGTAGCCTATTTAATAACAATACAGCCTATTATTACCAAACACAAATACAAATGTGTATTAGACCCGAACCCTGTACTGTTGTCAAGATGACAATAAAATAAACAATAAAATCGTAAATAAAAACTTTACATTGTTAAAAATCACAAAATAACTTGGTAACGTCAAATTAAAACAAAAAATCTTGCTAAATTAATCTTAAGTAATCGTGCTGAATTGGTGGAAAAAGTCTGTGAAATCATTGGTATCGATGCAAATTTTACTATGAGAATGTTGGCTGAGGAATTAAATACAAGTAAAAAAAGACATTGTTGAAACTGTTGAAAACGATCCAGACTATCTTGATTCGATCATAACTGGTGATGAGTCATGGTGCTTTAAATATGACCCTGAAACTAATGCTGAATGGAAGTCCCAAAGGCGAGCCAAAACCAAAAAAATTGCGTTTCTAGAAGTCTCGAATCAAGACAATGTTGATTACTTTTTATTATTTGAAGGGTATTGTCCACAAGGAATTTATTCCAGAAGGTCGAACTGTTAATGGAGAATACTATTTAGGCGTTTTAGATTGTTTGTGGAAAAGAATTTGTCGTGTTAGACCTGAATATCCAACAGGAAAACAACTGTTTTTATTGCACGACAATGCACCGCCTCACAAGACCAAAAAAGTGAACGAATTTTTGATGAAAAACGGATTTCTCTCATCAACCACCCTCCATATTCGCCTGATCTATCACCATGTGACTATTTTCTTTTTCCAAAACTGAAAACCAAGATGAAAGGAGCATTTTATGATGATATCCCAGCCATTCAAGCAGCTGTAACCGAGATGCTGAAGAACATTCCTATAAATGACATAAAAAAATCTATGCATGTGCTGGTTGATCGTGCCAAACGTTGTATTGAGTCTGATGGAACCTATTTTGAATAAATAATAACTTTCAATGATGATATAATGTGTGTTTTATTTTATATCCAAAAAGTTCGGATATTTTTGGGACACACTGTGTATATGCAATGCTTTTTAAAAGGCAATTGCAAAAAAAAAAAAAAAAGAGCGCCGATTTAAATGCAAATGTTTTTGATTAGATTCAACTATTTGATATTTATCAAATTATTACACTCTAAATCATATTGATAAAAAATAAGATTATTACATTTTAAATTATTGCTTAATAGTTTTGATTTTTTGTAATGATTTATATATTTTATATATTAATTTACTTATAAAGCTAAGGTTGCGTCTTTTTATCGTGCTCGCCATTTTCTCTCTCCTAATTCCATTCTCTACCTCGTATATAACTAATCTCGTATTCGTCCCTGCATTGATATTTAAGTTCTAAATATAATTTCAATTTCCAATTTTACTTAGTTCTTGAAGCATTGATATAATTTCTAATTTTAATTTTACTTCTTTTGAATCAGTTCTGATTAAATTAATTTCAGTTCAGTTCTCATGATTTCAATCATTTTAATTCTTATTTCAGTTTCTAAATCAGTTCATATTTTACTTCTATCAAATTTCGCAGCAATTAGTAGTCTTAACGACACATTTTTTTGAAAAAATTAAAGTGCAATCTTGAAGTTTATGAATTTGGGTAACTTGTACTTGTTGCATTCATTAAAAAAAAAAAATCTTATGGCTCCTTCCGGGGCCTTAAAAAAAAAAAAAAAATTACCCCACCCCGAGGTAAGTTGGCGCAAACTATAATAAAGATTACAAACGTATTAGTGAGTAAAAATTTATAAAAATTTTTTAATATTTCTGTGAGTTAGAAGCAGTTAGTAGTTCGAATATGAAGCCAAAACAACACCCCACCTTTGTTCCTGGTAACAAAATCCCATAAAAAAAATTTTTTGTAAAAAATAAATTAAAAAATTTTTTTTTTGTAAAAATAAATTTTTTCAATATTGTTACAAATAATAATTAAAAAAAAAAATTGATTTTATAAAGATATTTTTGTTTTTCAGCTTCCCCTGTGAAAATTTTACCAATAAACCCCAAAAGCTTTTCAATAAACTGCCTAAAGATCCTGAAAAACGACAACTACTAAAAAAACCTGACAGTAAATCTTCAGCCAAAATTGCAATCTTGCTATACTTGCTTTTGTTTTGTTTCCAAAAGAGCAGACCGTTACTTGGCAGCGCTTCATCACCGCTTATGTCAACCAAATACCTTGACTGCTGACTTGCAACAGTGATATTGTCTTGGTTATAAATCTTTCCTTCTTTTGTAAAGATTTTATTTGACAAGAACTTAAAGCGCTTTATGGCAGCAAATTCACATTCAGATTTGACTCAGCAGCAGCTTGTAATTCTTGTTCTACTCCACAAACTTTTATTATATACATCTTTGCTGCATGGAGCAAGGTGTCCATTTCCGGTGTGAGTGTAAAGACAGCAATGGTTGGATCTAACAAACATGCAGCAGACGGAAGAGGATTAAACGTATCTGAGTCCGGCTGCAGAATTGATTGAAACCGTTGACGTAGATCTCCAAGAAGATTCGCTGTCAAAGACTTGTTGGTAGGATATTCTTGTAAATGGCATTCCAAATTGAGTATAGATGGTAGAACCTGTGAAAGAGACTGGGCATTGGTCTGAAGTATATCTGTTTGTACTGCAAATGGTTCCGAAAGTGAAGAAATGTTTTGAAGACGAACCCATTCACTTGCTTTGAATGTGTCGATTCCTAAATTTAAGTAAACTATCTGTAATTAAAGTTTACTAATAACAATTGTAATAACTAATAATTGTCATTGATATACGTCTCTTTTTTCCATGCTGTTGTGATGTGATTTAAAAGGCAGGGTAAAGTCTTTCCGTGTTATTAGTAAACCTAATTTAAAGACTATATGCCCTGTCTTGTTTTTTAATGATAATGACTAATAAACTTACAATTTATTAACATTTTCGTTTTTTTAGTTTAAATAAGGTAAGACACAATTTTGTAGATTTAATAAAATTCCGAAAACAATTTATATAAATTTATAACAATTTATATTATTTTATTATTTACATAAATTTACATAAATAATAAAATAATATGTAGCAATTTCTGTAAGAACTTCATTCACCGATGATTTTCAACAGCCGGTCAATCATCTGATATGTACTGTTCCATCTTGAGGTGCAGTCAGTTATCACAGACTTCCCACACTTGTCAATAAGTTTCTCAATTGCCACACTCGATTTCCTAATTCTTGATACAACTTGTCTCGTTTCTAAGATGGTTGCACTATAATGTTCATAAACTGGTTTTATGAGAAGCTAGAGTGTGTGAGCCATACAGGGCATTCGATGATATGGAATATGATCTGTTAGGAATAAATCAGTTTGTTCTGACTGAGACTGGATCTCTTCCTCATCAGTTTCATGTTCAGACTCGTCAGATTCAAACTCATAAGATTCAGATTCGTCAGATTTCTTAGCTGCATGCACTTCCTGTAAGAGCCTGATGGCTCTTACAGGAAGTGCATGCAGCTAAGAAATAATAAATAGGAATAATAAATTGAATCTATAGATTTTTATTTTATTTTACAACAAAAGATTGGACGCATTGAATTTATACTTAACGTAATGACAAGCACGTGACCAGTTTTGTGGTCCATTAATACATTCTATAATCATTTCAAATATCATCGTTATGGTCAAACATGTGCGCCAATTTCAAACCAAGTATGTAAAATTTGTAAACTAATTGTCAAAAAAAACTAATTATTGTATCAAAACTTTTTTAATATTCAATAATTTTCGTTCGTTAATAATTCTTAATTCTATTCCTATTTTCGTTTTTTGATGCTTATATTCAATTCTATTTCAGTTTTCGTTCTTCAGATATATCCTAATTTTAAGTTTTTATTCACATTAACGAAATCAATTATTTTTACTTCAAATTTTACTTCACGTTAATGAAAATATCACTGCGTCCCTGTATGAAATACTGTTGTCATATTTGGGCTGGTTCTTCTAATGATGCTCTTTCTCTTTTAGACAAGATCCAAAAACGCATTGTAAATGTAGTTGGGCCCGGTCTCTCTGCTAAGCTTGAGCCTCTTTCCAAATGTTGTAAAGTTGCATCTCTTTCTCTTTTCTACAATTACTATTATGGTCGCTGCTCAAAAGATCTTTTATCTCTAGTTTCATCAACCAAAACTCACACTCCCAACTTAATAGTGTTTGCTTGCAGCAATTAAATAAATAAAAACTTCAATATTTATTCACTTTTATTCTGGAATTTTTAATTGTTGTAATAGTTCTTAAAATGCCTGCATTCTTTGACTATAAGAAAATTTAAAACACTTTTTATAAGCAGTAATTTTTTTATAGCTATTTGTCAATTTTTTAATTAAATAAGTAATGTTGTTAACAAATAAATGGATAGTAAGTGTGAAAATGCAAAGACAACGCTTGTCTAAAGAATTTTTTCACGGCGCAATAAATGAGGCTTTTTATGTATATATTTTTGTAATTATTGCTACAAACATATGCTTGTAACAAGTATAAAATCAAATTTATTTAATAAGCAATTTTTTTGATGAATAAACAGATAGCTTGTTCAAAAATAAAAAGCTCTCGTCAGAAACTGTTTAGAGGAGCAGCTTGCATGGCATCCTATGTTCATTATAGAAGAACTCTTCTCCGCTCTTGCACTCATTTACTTCCGCCAAGGCCTGTATATATATATATATGTATATATATGTATGTATATATATATATATGTATATATATATACATATATATATATATATATATATATATATATATATATATATATATATATATATATATATATATATATATATATATATGTATATGTATATATATATATGTATGTATATATATATGTATATGTATGTATGTATGTGTGTGTATATATATATATATATATATATATATATATATATATATATATATATATATATATATATATATATATATATATATATATATATATATATATATATATATATATAAACAACTTTAAAATGTATTCTACAAAATAGAGTGCTCAATATTCTTAAAAGAACAGAGCAATTATAAATTAGTAGAAAATCACTTAACAATTTTTTTTTTCATTTAACACTGTGTTTCATCAATAAAGACTCATTAAAAATGAATGATGAAATTAATAAAAGTAGTAGAAAAAGGTGGGTTCTGGGCCAAAAAAAAGTGCATTTTCAAAAGTGTTGGTCTTAGAAAGTATGGTATTATTGCAACCATTTTCAAAAACTTTTGGCTTGTAAAGTATGGTATTATTTCAACTATAATTTCGATAATAATAAAATTTTTTTTTTTTATTATTAGATAATTTTTAACTAACTTTGAACAAATTCTAGGTGGCTTATAAACATTAAGCGTAAATGTAATATAGCTCAAGCATACTAGTAAATTTGTCCTATTAAAGCAAAAAACTTCCATATTGTCCAATTTGTGCATCCCCAAAGTTTAATGTAACTACTAATCTTCTTCCATTAGCAACACTAGGCATGGAATCGGATTGACTATAATTTCTGTAAAATGAGATAGCAGTTGTAGAATTAATTCCATCTTTTGATTGATACAATAATCCAGATAATTTATTATTAAAGGATTTAAGATTAATGCCGTTCCATGAAGAAATATACAAGTCTTCTAAACCAGTGAGCAGTATATACAGTATATACTATTCACATCAAATCCAGGAAATAATATGTAATTATTTTCGTTATATGGTGTCCAAGGTTATATAACAGAGTTAGTATTTAATAGATGACAATGATTGAGTTATTGATGGAGTTCTTGTAATAAAAGGTTGTAACCAATATGTAACTACATTACTAGTTTTATTGTATAATTGAATTACTAGACTAGAATTAAATGGTAAATCAAGTGTAAAGTATCCTCCTAATGCATTAGCAGTAAGCACATTACAACCTTGTAAAGAGTTTGCATAAAATGGTCCATCAAGTGGAGAAAATAAAAAATCACAGGCTAAACCTATATCATTTATTCCAGTACTATCTGTAGAAGTAGATAATACCTGGTACATTTGTATTAGCATCTGCTCCTACAAATGCTAACCATAGTTTTCTGAGAATACCGGGACCAAAAGGATAAACAAAAATTGTTGTTGCATCAACACCTGTATTTGGTGCAATAGTCTGATTTTACTCCAAGACACGTTAAACTTGAATTTGGTAATGTTCCTAAACCGCCAAAACTATTAACTCAAATCAGCATCATTTGAGTTAATAGGTTCTGCTACATTTATTAATTTAATAGAATTCATATTAATATTACTAGTTGCATTATTTTTTCCATCTTTCCTAATAAACAAGTTAGTAGCTTCAGATGTTGTTAAACCGTTTACAGTTGAAATAGTATTGCGTCTGAATTTATCAACAGACATTTTTATATATATAGAAAAAAATTTTTTACTATAGATTATTAATAGTATTCTGAAAATCATATCCTTCATCTAGTTTTTTAAAACATATAGACACAAGTGTCCACAGAATGAGGTATTTCCAAACTGAACTCTTTCACTATTATAATAAACAGGACTTTTTAAATAATTAACAATTTCAACTGGTGGTGGTTGTGCAAAAGAGTTAAAACTTAGTTGTTTTTTTATCTACGTCTTTGTACCAGCAAATCCAATAAAACCCCTGCATACTTGAATCTCCTGTATTTAATATTCCACATTCTTTTTTTTTGTATATTTTTAGCTAATTCATCTCTTACAAATGTTTAAAATGTTTTAGCTTTAGTTTTTTTGCTGCTTTGATCAATTGAAAATTTGTTAGCGGTTCATTTGGTAAAAATATTCCTTCAACATTGATAAGTTTGTGATAATTGTTATTAATCTTTTCCATTTTTACTTATAAATTGTTTTTTTTCTTCAAAAATAACTCTTTGACCTCTTTGACCTATTTCACCTCGTTTAACTATTTGACTTATAAATTATTATTTTTTTCTTTTTTTAGTTTGTAGTGTCCATATGTTAATGTGTGTATGCCATCTTCTAAAATAACTCTTTTATCGTCTTCTGAGCTTAATGCTATTTTATTGATCTCTTCTGTGTAAACTTCATGTAAATGGGATCTTATTACATGTAAATGGGATCTTATTACAATATTTATTTTTTATGTAATCATAGTGAAATTCATATATTAGTGTTTTGCTTAAATCTAATATAGACATTTCAAAGTAAATTGGTTTGTTATAAAGTAATTTTTTTTTTTTCATATGTATTGCTATTAAGTTTTCATCAAATATTGTTCTACTTTCATAGTTTGGTTTAGATGCTAATTTAATAGCCGCATCTCTGTTTGTAACTAATCTAATATTAACTCTGTTTTCAATATTCTCCTTTTTTTTTTCCAAATACTGAATTATTCATGAGTTTAAAAATGTCTTTTTCAAAATCATTAGTTGCTTTAGTTCTTAGTTTTGTTTTTAGTTCAATTTATTCACTTAACTATGCTCTTTCTTCAAACTTTATACCTCTATGAATTTTTTTAATCTTTAATCCTAATCTTTCATACAATTTAAGATTTTCATAATGAACTATATAATTTTTCTTATTATTCAAGTTAGATTCTAACTTTTCAACTTTATCAACGATTATTCTTTTTGGTGCAGGTGGATAATAATTATGATCATCATGTAGATTTTCAGGGTAATCTAAATCAACTTCTAATATACAGGATTTCCAATATAGGATTTCTAATGGATTTCTAATATACAATTGATTTCCAGTTTACTAACTTGTTTTTATCCATCCATTTAAAACCATGTGTTGGAAGTGGTTTACTCATTGCCCACCTATATAAATTATTAGCATCTAAATATCTAAATATATCTAGATGTTGTTTGTTTTGATCATACTTTCGTACTTATTATTAGAAGTTATGATATCTATTAGATATCTAATTCCACCTCTTATTCCTTGCTTTATCATCAATATCATATCATAATCACTCAGCAAGTTATGATATCTATTAGATATCTAATTCCACCTCTTATTCCTTGCTTTATCATCAATATCATAATCACTCAGCAATTCTAATTTTATTTTTGTTTTCTTTAGTGCTGCATCCCAAGCTAATTCTGGTGATGTATAATACCAAGCAGAATCTAATTTATAACAATTAATACAAACATCTCTAAAATTTTCAAATAGATCAGTTAGTAACATCACATCTGAAATGCTGTACAAATCATGGTAATCTCTAAATGTTTCACAATTAAACTCATTCCATACAATTTGTGCATGTGAGTAATCATCATCACTAATACCTTCATCATTTAACTTTGAGAAGAACGATTCTTTTGGTGGTACTTGTGTTTCAGAAAATTTATTAATAGAATCAACCCAATCATATGGGTACACATCTTTTCTTAGTAACAAATCTAATTTTTTACCTGAATAAAATTTTCCAATATTTTTACATTGATCTTTTGTTAAATTCTTTGATAAACTAAATTAGAAGGCATAAATCTATAACTATCTAAGAAACAGAGTTCACACTTAATTTCAACTTTCTTACCATCTCTAATAAACTCACCAACTTTAATTTCTCTAGAAAAGCTAATATACTTTTCTTTTTTGTTTGGTATAAAACTCAACTTTCCTCATGATAATTTCTGAAATTTCTGAAACATAACTGGAAAGAATTTTGGATATTTTATACAATCTTTATGAGCAGCACTAAAATATTTTCCAGTAAAATGGCAGTGGTCACATGTTTTATCTTTTTCAAGATTTTCTCCACAAATGTGACATGATATTGCAGCACCAAAATCATCCTTTTTTTCAGGAGTAAATATCTCCTTTTTTGGAAATTTAATTGTGTTATAAATTTTCTTAATATCTTCTAAGCTGTCAACAAAAATTTGTGCAACATCATCTATTTCATTACTCGCAGTAAATGTAACTGGGCTGGTGTTAAAATCTGAAAAAAATCAAGAAACAATCACAGAAATCATATAAAATCTTTACATATATTAAAAAAATTTATATATGTATTATAAGAAAATAAAAAAAATTTTATGTAAATAAAATAAAAATATTAAAGTGATATAAGAAAAATAAAAATATAAAAAAAAATTTTGTTATATAAAAATGGAAAACAAAAATGCCAAAGAATTACAACAAATCGCAAAAGAGTGAAAAATTAAGTATTATTATAGAATGAGAAAAAGTGATCTCATAAGAGCGTTAGAAGAAACTCCATTAGTTGAACAAAGAGCAGTACAAGCTCCATTACTTGAACAAAGAGCAGTACAATCTACTGTAAATTGGCTTATGTCATATATGTTCCTGATACGATTAAAAATACAGTCAATACATTAACAGCAAAAAAAGAATCTACTACAATCAATAATTCTACTGTTAAAAAAGAATCTGAAAAAAGTAGATTTAATTCTATTGCAAATTTGATTGTGTCGCACGTACCTAACGCAATTAAAAATAAATTCAATCAAAGAATCAACTCATTAAAAAATTTATTCAATAAATTGAAAGTTGGAAATAAAAATAAATAGCAATGAAAAAATGAAGAAATGAAAAAGCAATGGAATTTAAATTAACACAATCATCAATTAAGAATGTTACAAAAACATTTGCAGCTGCAGGTGAAAAAGGTTATGATGCTTTATCATTTATGAATCTTATAAAAAATAGTGCAATTAAAATACTAAATGAAAATAGAAAATCAAAGGTTTATATAGTTCTAGCTTGTGAATTGGAGCTCAATGATATTAAAACAGGAGGATTAAGTTCTTGGCTTCCATCCTTATTTGTTTGAAATCCAACAATAATGTATCTTAGTTTTTCAGGAGATGTCTTTACGCTCAATCTTCAAAAAAATGTAGTAGATTGTGGAACAGATATAGTATCACACTGAGCAAAAAGTTTCTGGAAGTATCACTTTTGATTCAATAGTTTTATAAAGATTATTCCTTTCTACATCTGATGGAATCGCATGTGGTATAAACAATGATATTTTATCAAGATTAACTTTTCCTGCAGCTGCACCAGCAAGTCTAAAAATTGCATCATCGTCACTTTCTTTTACAAGAGTTGGTGTATGTTTAAATCCATAAGTAACTACTGTCGTAATCATCACAGAATCCAAAAATGTGCCTTAAAGGCATGCTGAATGAAAATGTTACTTTTTTAGTTGGTTTCTGAATTATGTATGCTTGTCTTAATGCAAACCCTGAGTTATCAGCAAGTACTGCTGTTGTTGCAGAATCTTTATACCACAATTGATTTAATCCTTGTGCTAATTAAAAAGTCGTTTGGGTATTTAAGCATTTTTAACACTGTAGTTGCTTGACCTGGATAATAAACAGCTTCTACTTCTTGGTTTGCTAATTGGTATGTTGTTTGACTAAATAAATGCACTATTTAGGTTTGTACAAGCCACTGACTCATTCATGGAATTCAAATCTTTCAATTCCTTCATACATAGTTGCGATTTCTGTAAAATTTAATACTTCAGAAGTTGTCATTTTGTTTTTTTATATGCAATATAAAAAAAATCTTTTGTTAGACAATTCTAAAAAACTAATAATTGTATAAACTAATTATGCAAGTCTAAGACCACGTCCTTTTTTAACTAGATCTTTTATTATTATAGCATTTTCATTTGAGATTTTTTTTCTGTTAATTTTTTATTGCAGCCTCCATCATTATTTTATTTATGTTTTTTTTTATCTCATCTCCATTATTTATTAATTTTAAAAGTATTTCTTTACTTTTTTATTAATAGTATTTGTTGTTACCTCATCTCCATTATTTATTAATTTTGAAAGTATTTCTTTACTTTTTTCATTAGTAGCAGTATTTGTTGTCATCTTATCTCCATTATTTATTAATTTTGAAAGTATTTCTTTACTTTTTTATCAATAGCAGTATTTGGTTGTGAAATTATATTTTGAAGATGCTTTATCAATTAATTGTTTTCCTTTTTCAACTGCAGCATTTCTAGCAGCTTCTATTGCTGACGTTGAAAGTTCTTTTCCTGCTGATTTAGCAGCAGTTATTGCAGTTTTTCCTAAATTTGACCTGACCTATTTAACATAGCTGATGATACTCTTGTTACTTTTGATGCTGCTGCTCGTTTAAAAAAAATTTTTATACTGTCAAATATGCCACTTCCTCCAACAACATGTTTCTTTACATATCTCTTATTATGAACAATTAGCATTTTATATGTACTATGTATTTTTTTTAATATGCATTGAGATATAATTATAAATTATTTTGTATTGATTTATACTGTGCACTATTAATAAAACCTTACTGTAATAATTCATCACAAATTGCAACAGCTTCATTTCTTGATCCAGTATTTATGCTTTCCGTGCAGCTATACATAATTCGAGCATTTCAATTAGCGCCATAGGGTCACTAGGAAGAATTATAGCTTGTAATCCTGTTCCTTTTGATTCACGCTTCCCATTCTCTTTTTATCTCTCCAAATTGGAGCTATTATTTCTCTGTATTTTCCACTCCTAGATGACTTTGGTTTGTATGGGTTTTCAATAGTAATTGCATCTGTTTGTATTAATATATCATAATTTGTATTCATATATCATAATTTTTAAGATCATCTTCAGTATATATTGCCTTATTAGGATTAAACTTTGTTATCAATTCCTAAAGACCAGGAGTACCATAATATGTTTTACTATCAATAGTTATATCATCATCATTGATAAATATTGTTTTTTTTCCAATGTATAACTTGTCATCCTTAGAATGTATTCTAAATGTAGACATTTTACTATTAGTATACATTCTTTAGATAATCTGTTGGAATTTTTCTGAGCCTAAAGGCCTTAGTTTCTTCTTATGAAGGTTAGTTCTTTATATGCATTTTCAGCCATTATTTCAGGATAAGCATTTGAAAAAGTGAGTGCCAATTTATTAGCTTGATCGTGCAATTTAGATATGTTTTCTTTTATTCCAGCTTGACTATCAATTAATGGCTTGTACAATTTTCTCAAGTCTAACTGTAATTTAGTTCTCCCATCTTATCATATAAATTATTCTGCTGTATTCTTTTTTCACTATCTAAGAATTCTTTAACAATTGGATCTCTTTCTTCAGGATCTTCAATTTTTGGAAATGATATTTTATTTACTAGAAAATAAAAAAACACAACATAAATCGTTATGTTGTGTTTGATGTTTTTTAATAAATTATTTTGTGTTTTTACGTTTACATTTATACTAAATCTACTTTGGAGTATACTAACTGCCTCATCTCTTCTTTGTTTAATTAATGATCCCTTAGTTTGTTTATCAATTTCAGTTTTTGTTCTAATTTATTCAAGCATTACTTGAAATTTTTCAACTTCACCAAGTATTAATTCATACTCATTTTCATTTATATGTCCTAGTATTAATTCATACTCATTTTCATTTATCCACCTATTATTGGTAAAACACCTGCTCCTAATGCTGCACCCTCACATGCAATAACTACTGGTGCTGCAATTATTGTTGCTAAAAAACCAATTCCAATAGTTCCAAGTGTCATAGTGCTTGCTAGGTAATGCATTGTCAATTGCTGAAATTATTTTTACAGCTCTATGATACTTTTTACTTAACATATTTCTCTTTTCTCTCTCACTCTCTATATCTTTTTGAATATCACTAATTGTGTTTAGGCGATATATATATGTGCACTAATAATCTTATTTTCTTCATCAGGTTTAATTGAAGATTTGGATACTTAGCATAGTTCTCTTTTTTCTCTCACGCTTTTTGAATTTCTTTTTGAATCTCATTAATTTTTTGTAGAGGATATACACGAGCTTGGTTTTCAACAGGTGGTTGATTTTCAGTAGATACATCTGGAAGAGTTGGGTATATTTTATAATTGTATTCCGTTTTTAATAATGAAAAAAAATATTTTTTTAAAAATATTTATAAAATAAATTAATAAAACATAAACTTTCTCTTTTTTTAATTAATACATCAGAATTAGAATTATTAACAACATTTACTACAATATCATCAACAGACTCTGATATTACAGAATCTTGTAAACGTAACATTTTAAATTTTAAAAGTTCTTGTTTTGGTAAAACTAACGCAACACCTTCATTAATTGCTACACCAAACTTTAAAAGAATATTTTGATGTGATAAAGATTTTATTGTAATGTCATGTTGTGTAAATATTTCATCTATTATCATTTATTAATACTGAAGGGTGTTCTAATTCTTTGTGTTGCTTAGAAAGTATTTAAGGAAGTTCAACTCTTTTATATTTGTTTATAAATTTAAGTATTGGTGGACTATTTCTTGACATTTTATTTTTAAACATACAATATAAAAATTTTTTTTTCCAAAAATTAAAGAATCATATTCAAAAATAGAATATGGCGAACTTGGTCCTAATAGTAAACCAGAACCTGCTAATGTATATCCATTCCCACTACGTAAGTACATTCCATCACCTAGAGAACCTCCTTTATTTCATGGTCTCAAATATAAACCAGATCCTGCAGCTGTCATTTTAACTCTTTGTCCATTCTTTTTTAAGTACACAATTTTATCAACTATAGCTGATCCAGCTGCTGAACCTACTCCTGTTAATAACCCTGTTGCAAGTGTTGGAGCCACGCTTGATAATAAAAATCTTCCAGCTGTACAAAGTAAAGGTAAAAGTGCACCAATAAATCCTCCCACTATTTTAGAATTGTGAGCTAGTTGTGCTTTACTTAAATTAATTATTACATCAGTACCTTTTTCATATGCTCTTGTAATTCTATTCAATTGTGTATTTGTTACAGCTAATACATGTTCACTTTTAAGATCTGAATGTGATAATTTAATACTAGCTCCATAACCATCTTCAATTACTCTTTTAAGTTTTTCTAATTGACCTTTGCAAAATATTTATTTTAATATTAGTATATTTACTCATTTTGTTTTTTTATAGACAACATAAAAAAAAAAAATTTTCTCTTGTATGAAATGTAATAGTTTCTTCTTCTCCTCGTAAATTCAAAAGATTTCCATTTTGATCAAGCAATTTATTTTCCTTTTTTGAAATTGTTTTTAGTGTTACTGGTAAATAAATTAAGTTTAACGGCTCTTGAGCAGTTTTAAATCCAGGACCTACAGTTGGGAAAAATGAATATATAACGTTTTCTGTTCCTCCATTTATATATGATAATTCTATTATATCACTTGTAACACGTATACTATTACGTATACTTAATATGTTTAATATATTAGTTGATATATTGTAACCTGATGAATATATTCCATTGTCAAAACCAAAAGTAGTTCTAACTGAATTTGAAGTCATAAAATCAACTTTATAACCAGTTGCAATAACTAAAGCTGATCATAATGTATTATTATTTCCTTCAAGTTTAATACTTTCAACTCCTGCTCTAGTGTCGTTGTTTTGTAACATAATCTATTGAATATATTCATTTATATCAGAAATCTCATAACATCCTTCTGTAATGTTTATATCATGCCAAGTTGCTCCATTATCTGCGCTATATCTAAAATTGTTGTTTAAAGAATTAATATTCAGAAAACTTTAATATGACTCTAAACTAACTAGAACATTTCATATTCTTTATTTTGTCTAAGTTGAATAATAGGAGCAAACTTAGTTTTTATGATATTGCTATTTCCATTCGATAATACGTAAGTCATTTTTGTTTTTTATATATACGAACAAAAAAATTTTTATAATTTTTTTAATTTTTTTTAAAAAAAAACATTTTTTATTCAAAAGTTGGTATATAAAAAATTATCTAATCCACTTCTATATTTTCTATGATTTTTTTTAGAAGATAGATCTATAATAACTAGTCCATGAGGCTCTGACCAGGCATCCTTACAAAATTTTATAAACTCATTTTTTGTCATATCACTTAAAACACGATCTTTTTAAATATGATTTAAATTTTTTGAATCTTGTGGAAATAAGCAAATTAAATTTGCATTTTCTCTTATAGTTTGCCTAGGTAACATAAAATAACTTTGTGCAAGATAGAAACAATCTGCATTACTATGCCTTCCTCTTATATAATATTTTTCACACTTATTTTGCTTTGTTAATTGTAAATCATCAAATATCATCAAATTATTCTTATGAATATCAAAATCTTCAGGATCTGGTACATCATGAGCTGTTTCAAAAAACTTGCACTCCATATTTGTTTTCTCATTTAAGTTTTTTGAAATGTCTTCAATTATAAACACAGGGTTCGCATTTAATTTTTCTATTTTATCTATTTTCTATTTTGTCTTGTAACTTAAATAGTTCAAAAGTAACTTCTTTTTGTTAACTTTTTTTCAAAAGATCTTTTTAATATTTTGTATTCTGGTTGAAAAAGAGATTTTCTAAAAACTTGTAAATTATTATAGCCTTTCAATAATAAAGTAGCTTTTACGCAACTTGACTTTCAAACAATAATTCCTCATACTTTTAGGTAAAAACTTATTATTATTTCTCTTATTGTTATTTACACTCCATGATAAATCTATAATATCCATTTTTTTATATTGTATATTAAAAAAAATGTACTGTGTTAAATGCAAAAACAAAACAAATACACTAAACCCGATAAGCGTTGTGAGTAAAAACAAAAGAAATATGCAACGTGGAATTTGTAGAAAAACAAAAACTAAATTCGTATCAGCAAAAACAGGAGGTGATTTAGTTAGTTCAATTAATTTAGCAACAAGTAAAATAAAACTACCATGGTCAAAGTTCCCAGGTGAAATGCATTTACCTGGTATGAACTTTGCAGGTCCTGGTACTAATTTAGATGAACAATTAACTTCTACTGACGCGTTAAAAGAATGGAGTAAACCTATAGATAGAGTTGATAATGCAGCTTACCATCATAATCTTGCTTATAAATACTTTACAGATACAGCAAAAAGAAATGAAGCTGATAAAGTTATGCTCAAAGAAATGGATGCTATAAAAAATCCAACAATACGTGAAAGAATTAAGCGATTATAAAACCTATTATATCAAATAAAGCAAAGTTTGGGTAGGGTGTTGAAAAAAACTACAAACGACCTGTAAAAAAGACAAGGATAAAGAAATAAAATAAACTGATAAACTTGCAAACAAACTTCATAGACCAGTTGTAAAACATTTCAGAAAAAGAAAAATTATTGTAAATGGAATTGATGAAATATGGGCTGTTGATTTAGTTGACACGCAATCTTTTTTCAAAATCAATGATGGTATAAAATACATACTAATGATGTTTTTTCAAAGTATGGATGGATTGTTCCATTGAAGAGTAAAACTGGAGTTGATATTGCTGATGCATTAAATAAAATCTTAAAATAAAGAAGGTGTAATAAAATATGGGTTGATAAAGGCTTAGAATTTTATAATAAGCATGTTAAAGCACTGGGTGTTCAGTTATATTCAACTGAAAATGAAGAAAAAAATTGTGTAGTTGAACGTTGGAATAGAACAATCAAAGAAAAAATGTTTAAGTACTAATTCTACTAGAAAATATATTGACATTTTAGATGAACTGGTAAATAAATACAACAACACAAAGCATTCTTCAATTAAAATGATACCAGTTGCAGCTAGCGATAAAAAGAATGAGAATATTGTTTGGTTGAATCTAAATGGAAAGGCCCGATCAGAGCAAGTTAAACCAAAGTTTTCAATTAGTTAGGATAACTAAAAAGAAGCTAATGTTTGAAAAAGGATACACACCAAGATGGACTGAAGAGGTTTTTACTGTGTCACAGATTTAGTTCACAGATCCATCGACGTATAAAATAACTGGCTATAATGGTGAAGAAATACAAGGTACTTTTTATGAACAAGAACTGCAAAAAACTAATTAAAAAATATTTAGGATTGAAAAATTATTGGTAAACTCAAAAACAAGTCATTAGTAAAGTGGTATGGGTACCCTGATACATTCAACTCATGGGTTGGCATTAAAGAATTGATAAGTCTCTAAAAAATAATGGAAGATGATTAGTAGTTACATTAAACTCTGGGGATGCACAAATTGGACAACCTGGAGGTTTTTTTGCTTTAATAGGACAAATTTACTATTACGCTTGAGCTATATTACATTTACACTTAATGTTTATGAGCCGCCTAGAATTTGTTCAAAGTTAGCCAAAAATTATTTAATAATAAAAAAAAAATTTTTATTATTATCGACTCAGAAATTATAGCTGAAATAATACCATACTTAAAAAGCCAAACATTTTTGAAAATAGTTGAATAATACCATACTTTCTAAGACAAACACTTTTTTGAAAATACTTATAACATGTAATGGTAGATAAAGTAAAAGGACGCGACTTTGCTCAATGACAAGCCAAGCAAAAATGATTTATAGTTAATTGAGCTAGATGTGATAGTTTGTCTGGAATAAAGCCCAAAACTCAAAGAATGTGTAATTGAATATGTTTTAAAATATATACAAAGAATAAGAAGAATTAAGTAACAACTGAAAGAATTATTACTGAAGAATTTAACATTTTTTTAAGAAAGCATTGTGTTTGTGGTCAAATAATGTTGGATTTAGAGTCTTTTTTGTTGTTGTTGTTGTTGTTGTTGTTGTTGTTGTTGTTGTTGTTGTTGTTTTAAACTGCTATAATACATTACTACATAATATATTTATGAAGAATGATATTATTTGAACCGAACATTTATTTTATAAAAAATGTAGAATTTAATTATTATGGCTTTTCAAGATTTTGGTAAAAATAATGTCATACCTTTTTTGGATGTTGTAGAATATTTTTTGAAATTTGTGAAAAACACCTCCACATAAATACTTAAAATCTGGTACAAAAATTTTCTCTTAAACTTTTTTATCCCTAAAGTCATTTCAAAGCCTATGGGTGCTACTAGGGTACTGTGTTAGTTAAAAATTCAGTTAAATAAGGCTACTTTTAGGACATCTGTAGGCTTTTTATTACATGAACACATGGATTTGTCATGGAAAAGAGTATTGTATTTAATGCATTTTTTAATGAATAAAACAAGCTATAAATTACTAATACAACAAGCTAAAAACAATAAATACAACAAGCTAAAAATCACAAATGCAACAAGCTTAAAATTGCAAATACAGCAAAATAACAAATTTAACAAGCTAAAAACTACAATTAAATAAAAAGCAAATAAAATGTTAATCATAGATTAGTTAGTTTAAAAAAAATAATTTGTAAAAATGCTGATGTAATGTGAAAATGGCGGTGTAATGTGAAAAAAAAATTTTTTTCTAATAATCTTAGGAAAAAACATCTTCAAAAAAATATGATATAAACTATATAATTTTTTCTTTAATTATTTAAGTTCAAAATTACAGAAAAATTAAAACAGAAAACAACGTTTGTTTACAAGCATTTACAATGTGTTTATTTTAATCAAATTCTTATTACATTGTTTTCTAATTTACTTTATGCTACATAATTTTATATTACTTCTTAAATTAATTTTATTTGATTTGAGTAGCATTTGACTTTAATTTAATTACATTTATTTGTTTAAAGTATTAAAATTAATAAATGAAAAAAAATGTTGTTTTTTCACTGCATGTACTTTTTTTAATTTTATTATTAAAATGAAAAAATTTTTCATTTATTTTGATTGTTCATTAGTTTAAATAATTTGCAAAATTTCTATTTTTTTGTTTTTTTTTATTTTGTCAAAGCAACTTGAACCAATGACCAAACTAATCATCATGTTGCCATTTCTTACACTCTTTTAATAAATTAATTATTTTTTTTAATTTAGAATGTACAAGAGTGCACTTAGTAAAAAAACTGCAACTTCTTTGAAAGACATTCCTCATGAGTGTACTCCAAATAAGATTACTGCTTGGAATAACATTAGACTGTGGTTCAAAGGTTTGATCAGCACAACACCTGATCAATGTGCTATGTATTATGAATCTATATTAGTTGATCCTATATGGGAAGTATCACCACTTATGGTTAGTTTATTATTTATACTTCAGGGTCGACAAAAATATTTTTGTTGTCTTTTGTTACTATTGAAAATAATTTTTAAATAAATTTGTTATAAAAAAATATAGTAATAAAATATTAGAGGTACATAAATATTTGATAATATAAATATTAAATTCAATTTAGAAATATTATATTTATGATATTAACTGTATATTAATGTTTAAAAAAACAATTGTAAAATTGTAAAAAAAAAAAAAAGAAACAGTGTGTTTCTGACTGTAAAACTCCCTATATTTGCTTTGTTGTGTTTTAAAAAAAAACTTTTAACAATGTTTTAAAGAAAACTCAGACAATAATAATGTTACAAAGCTTAAGTTTGTTGTAGGTTTATGGTAGCAAAGGGGCTGAGGCTTATTTTGAAATATTGTTTAAACTAATATGTGGTAAATTAATAACTTAAGGAATTGTTATGAAACATATGTGGCTTAATAGAAAAAATGAAACCAACACCATAGCAACAATAGCACAGGGTTGCAAAAATTTGATCAAAAGGTGAAAGGATGTTGAATCTGCAATCAAAGCAATCTGTTGAATCTGCAATCAAATCAAAGCAATCTGTTGAATCTGCAATCAAATCAAAGCAATCTGTTGAATTCTGATATTCTTTTTACTCTTGTTAGTTGATTATTTATCTTTTTTTTGCTTATTTTAAAAAAAAATCTAATTTATTCAGGTTTTAGAAGTAAATTCAAATTCCTTTAAAATAAGTAGTGGTGCTTTGTTTTCTTAAACTCTTTCATATTTGAAGGAAGTGAATAAAATTTTTGATGAAGGCTGTAAAAATCAGCCATTATGAGAAAAGAGGCAGAACAACAGAAGCAATTCACAACAGTCCTTTTCAGTATAAAAGATATCTAATCTCACAAAAATGGAAGAAACAAAAGCAACTTACAAAAAGCCACAGCTTACAAAATGGTCCCCTGGAGCCATTTTCTCAGATCAGAGTAAAGATATTATCTCAAATATTGTATAGAAATCTTTGGATACTTCAGACAATCATACCTGAAGGTCTAATAAAATTTGTTGAAATTTGTGAAGAAAGTGACTCTACCGGTAATCATATTGTTCAATGTTTGGTTGAAAATGATTATGAAAGTTTTTGGATGCTCCAAATACAAGGTAGACTGGGTACGAATAATGAAAAACATAAGTGTAACTTTTTTTGTTGAAAAAGAAATTACCTGAAATGGTTCTAAATCAGAAAAAAGCAGAATTGATTTCGTATTTAACAGCGGCCTTTTTCAAGATGTTGAATGAGTCATAAAAATTAAATTTGACTCAAATGGTGAAAGTATCTCAAGCAGTTTTTCAAATGGTGTATCTCGTCTAGTTTTGACTGCGGAAATCCAGAAATACAATTGCATTTTATAATGAAGTTTGCAGATGTGAGAATTACTCTCTATTACCGGATATCAGTTTGTGGCATATACTTCATGCAATTAAAACATCTTAGCGAAAATTTTTAGCAGGATTCTATGATATTACTGTTGTAGATATAAATGGTTTCTCTATGTTGCAAAATTTAGCTTTGATGTTCAAAAATAGAAAGTAATATATTTGAATGCAGCAAACGATATTAAATTGATTTTACTGATAAACAACTGCAACAGATTTCAAGAGTAGATTTCATAGCACCTAATAATACAATTTGTTATGATTCTAAAAATTTTTGCAAATCCTGAAAGTATACTAAAAACTAAAAGCATCTACAGTAGTGGCCAAAAAACTAAGGCAGGCTACGTTTTTTAAACTTTTTTAACTTGTTTATTTATGGCGTTATTACCTTAGATACAAATAATTTTTTTATTATATTTTGATTTTTGAAGATATTTTGATTTATTTTACACTGTCAGGTTGCCATAGTTGTGATATTATGGGTAAAAAGCGTGATATTAATAACTTTGTTAAAGGTAAAATAAATGCACTATTTTCAGAGGGCTATTCTCAAATAGTATAGCAAAACAATTAAAAATATCAAGATGTGCCGTGCAAAATGCTTTACGTGTGCAAGACTATTCAAATCGCAAAAATTGTGGTAGAAAACATGTGAGTACATCATGAGAAGACCGTTTTTTAAAGAATGTTGTTAACAGTGAGCCCCACACAACATCTGCAAGGTTATCACAACTTGCTATGGAAAGGGGACTTACTATTAGTTCAAGAACAATTAAAAGAAGGTTGTGTTATGATTTTGGTCTAGTTGCAAGAAGACCAGCTAAAAAACCTTTATTAACTCCATCTCAATTACAAGCTAGGATTAAAATTTGTTAGAGTTTAAAAGACAAGACACCGGAATGGTGGGAACACGTAATGTTTACAGACGAAAGTACGTTTCAACAAATTAAAACCACGGGCTTTAATTATGTTAGAAGACCTGTGGGAGAACGCCTGAATCCAAAGTATACCATAAAAACAATAAAACATCTTCATTCAGTCATGGTATGGGGACCTTTGCCAAAAGGTTTTACTATCCTGGGATTATAAATGAGTTACTTCATTTTCATTCAGTTTGAAAATAAGTATCTTTTGAACATTAATCGGTCATTTTGGTTGTGTTACTAACTTTAAATAAATTTTTATTTTTGTTTGATGGTAAGTTTTATAAAGTATAGTTTTGGAGTCAAGAGCCATTTTAAGTGGTCAGCTTTTCCTAATATTATAAAGTACAAAGTCAGTTAAATTATTTATGAAATTCCACCACCATTTTATTTAAAACAGCAAGGAGACCAGAAGCTTGTAGAAGCAAAAGTTTAACATATATAGATATGCAAAGCAGTTTATGATTCAAACCAATTGCATATAATTTTTCGATGCTTCAGAAATGATACTTTCAACTCTTGTGCAAACTCCAAACTTAAGTATGTTCGTGCATATATCAAATGAAAATGTTTTGCAAAAAAATGTGGTAATTGAAGCCTGGAAACCTAAATACCCCTATAAGATCACCGCCCCCCCCCCCCTCTATCCTCTATCTAGGACATTTCTCATAACGGCTGATTTTTGAGTGCTAATTAAAACTTTTTTCGACAGTTTGATGGCTCATAAGTATTTTCGTAAGCAATACCCCAGTCAATTTTTTTAAACCTTTAAAATCGCAATAGGATACCCTTTCCAAAAAGCAATGAAATGCCTTGCGGGAAATTGTTATGTTTTGATATAAATGTTTTTAAAGTAGGCACCAAATTCAAAATGTGTGATTTCAGCTTATCATTTTTCAGTCTAAGAAATGGTTTTCCTCGGTTTTTTTGATTATATTTTTTGAAAGTTCTACCTATACTCCCCTAATATAAAAACAAACTTAGGATGCAGTTGTCTCGTTGGCTTTAAATTTAGTTTAAAAATCCCAAAATTAACTTTCCAAGTGTTAAAAGGTCAAAAGCTTGACCAACCATAACTCATAACTGTGAATAAAACTGTTTTAGTTTTACATACTCGCACACAGGTATATATAACTATAAGCAAATATATATACACACAGGTATATATAACTGTAAGCAAATATATATACACACAGGTATATATAACTATAGGCAAATATATATACAGCGTGCGAAATTCAGCTTTTTTGGCCTTGGCAAACAAATGCCGAGGATTTGACACCAAAAGTACTATTTACTTCGGCATTAACTTGCCAACATTTCTAAAATTGAATTAAAGTTTTGCATTTTTAATAAATTATTTTCTTATAATTTCATGAATGAATTTGAATGAAAAAAGGTTTTTGTTACACAGTATTATATTTTGTTTTAGAAACGATTTCTTTTATAGTTTTTTAAGTAGAATATCACCTTCCTTTCTAAAAGTTATTTAATAACTTTTTTTAATTAATATTTTTTATTTAACTTTTTTTATTTAATAACTCTTTATTAGTATGACTATAAAAATTAAAAAGAAAAATGAGATGAAATGTGAAAAATTAGATGCTTACCTGCAAAGCGCGATACTTTGCGCTTATACACAGTGATCGTGTTTGTGATTATTTTTGGATGCATAGTGCTACTTGTTTTATATTAAATTTTTTGTGTCGTTTTTTTAAGGCAGCATCAACAAGCTTATCCCGTTTCTGTGGGGAACCGCTCAAACACCTTGCTGCAACATCTGGAGAATGTTTCAAATTATTTTTTAATGAAATTCCAATGCAGTGGCAACCGATTGTCTTTACTGCAAGTTTTATACTTTTGATTGTTTTGATATTTTCACTGTCCGGGTTTGAGATTTCGACGCCATTATTGCGCATTGGATCTAAAAATACGGATGTTTCAAAAATAAAACAGATTTATGAGGAGCAAATAAGTCTTTTAAAAGAAAAAAACGAGACGTTAATGTTAGGAAAAATAAAGTGTAAAGATAAAGTATATCGTATCGATGATATCGGTTTTGATAATCAACCCATCCGACATAAAAATAGACCGGAAAAAATACAGTCTAGTATATCTAATAAGGTTAACTGTTTGAACAGCAATTTGAACGTTACTTATTCTAGATCAAGGTGCGGTGACGCTCTTGAAGTATCACAAGCGTGCGAATCAGAGTGGCGTGAAGATGTCAGACACATGAATCGGCCACCATTGCATAATAATTTGTATTCAACTAATAATATTCAGGACTTGGGTAGTTCTAGAATCGGCGAAAATGAAAACTTTTTTTCAAATGAAGGTACAGTACCGGAAATTGGGGGAAATGATCGCGATAGTCACATGGAGAGCGGCTATATTATGGTTAATCAGTGAAATCTTGTTCAAAATCTAATACCTGCTTTTTTGAATGTTATGAAGCGTCAAATGGCAACCGTTAATTTTGTACTAGATAATTTTTTTATTTAGTTTATTTAATTTTTTTTTTAATTATCAATCTATATTGTTATCTATATAAGTTCAGTTACATTATGTTACGGACAATGTTGTGGATATTCTATAATAGTAATTTAAAAGTTTTCGATATAATATTTAGAGTTTATTAAATCATATTACGTATGCAAGCTTGATAAATTTATAAGGTTCCTATTTAACGTGTAAGGTTTCTATTTGACATGTAAAAATGACTAGTTTTAGATTTTTTGAGAAAATTTCTTTTAAATTTCTTTGAGTCGTCAGCTTGTAAAGCATAATGTCTGAATTGAGAACAAGGTTTCTAGTATTAATATTTCTTTGAGCCGTCAGCTTGTAAAGCATAATATTGTCTTTACATTTAATACTTTAATATTTTCAAATGTACGAAACATATGTGCACTAGAGATTACATGTGATTTTATTAATAGGATTAGAAAAATGTTTTGTAAAGAAATTTTTGTGGATAAAAATAGTCCTAGTTATTTAGTTTTTTAGATAGACAAATTCTAAAAATATAGCGTCGGAATAACTTATATTCAGTTTAATATTTTTAATCAAATTCCAAAAAGCCCAAAAATTGTTTACTCTGTATTCCCAATAATGAAAGTTGCTACAATAGTAAAATAAGCAAGGTTTCATCACAAATCTAATATGCATTATACTAATTGTATAATAAATTAAATATATTATACTAATTCTAAAAATGCTGATGTAGCAAAGCCTTTTAATAGTTGTGGAACAAATTGTTTAGATCCATTAGAAGTCAACGATGCCCTGCACGATTTCTTTGGATATAGAGATTGTTAAAATGATGCAGATGATCATTTTTTTAATTTCTGACTCTTCTGACAACTAATCATCTAGCGACAATAAAGTGGCGGTGATTGAGAATCAACCTTTAGACTTAACTTCGCACAATGATTAAAAATGAACCTTTAGTTTTATCTTCGTACGATGAATCGACTATTGAAAATGACTTACAAAATTCTTCTCTGTTCATTTTATTCACAGTTATTTGAAAATGAAGATGAGGAAGAAATAAAAAACTTTTTAAAATCCGAGGATTAAAAAATAAAAACTTTATGTCAACAATGTTTTGAGATTGATGTAATGATTAAACATGAAAACAAACTGAATGACGTTGTTGCACAGTTAAGTACTTTGCTACACACGAGTGAAAAGCTAATGTGTTGTAATTAACTCGATGTCTCCGTTTACTACGCAAACGAGTCATCGAGTTCGGAATTGCTCCTCATGACCATACTCAACTCAAAAAAACTTGTACAAAAGAAGACGCTACGGCAGTTATTCAATTTATAATAAATTATGCAGAAAACAATGAACTTTTTCTGGCCGGAAAAACTCAATGAATAAGAGATCACCGGATGATGTGTCTTCCGTCATGAGAGACATGGAAAAGCAAGCATAAAAAATATAAATCCGCATGTGAATTATATAGAATTCTTTTGCTGCAAACTATAGCTTTTTTGAAGGTTTGGAAAATGGGCTTGCCTTTTATTATTATCCAACGTCCACGCTCGGATTTATGCGGTCTGTGTCAGAATAACACGATAAAAATGTCTGAAACTGTTAATCTATAAGTAGAAACATTTCAGTTAAACGAGAGCGTTTAACTGAGATGTTAAAATATCTAAAGTTAGTTGAGAACGAGCGTTCCGATTATTATGATTGCATCAAAAGGCAAAGCAAAATTTCACACATTTCTTTTTATTATGCCCAGCAAATTTTTCTACCGAGTTTGCCAGATTAACAGGGGCCGATCTGTTTTTTAACTCCGTTTAAATTTGGGATTTTTGATGTTGCAAATAAATCAGCCTGAGTTCACCACAAGTATGTGATACCTGTAAACTTGTTAACCGGAATAAGTGCAAACTGTATTGACCATCACTATGAGTATGACCATCACTAGCTTGCTGAACATAAAAGTTCTATCAAAGATAGTGCATCTTTGATAGAATTTCTACTGTATCTATAAGCTGACAACTGCGTAGGGCAAAATAAATATTGTAATGCAGTATTTGTTGTAGTGAGTAGTTGTTGTGTTAAGCCATAAAAAAAAATATCATATTTCTGCCTGTTGGTCGCACAAGGTTCTCTCCAGGAGCAGGTTTTGGGATTCTGAAATCCAATTTTCGGCGAAGTGAAGTTGCTTCGGTCACAGAGTTTTCCGCATGGATAGAAGCAAGTTCTCCAATTTTAAAATTGAACAAATCAATCACCATCTGTGACAACGATAATACAATTTGTATGTCAATATATGATTGGCAAGAACAGCTTTAATCCAATTTCGAAACGATTTCTAAGCTCAAGCAACGGCATCCGATAAACCTAATGTGATTACTTGCAAGATCGATTTGAACAGTGTAGAGATTGAATTCCAAATATAGCAACACCAACTTATCTTAAGAAATAGCTATACCACAAATATTACAGCCTAAACCTCTCTCACCAGAAAGGCAATAATGATACCCGTACGATAGTATTCGAATTTACAAAAAAAAAAAGTTGATTTATAAAAAACAGGCAGGGGCTCAAAGAAGATATGGATGACTAAAGTCACCACAATCTTTTCATAGAGCCATAGAATAAGATTGTTAAAAATACTATGTACAGTTCCAATATAATAAAAAGAAAAAAAACTTTCATAAATATTTACATTTAAAGAAAGTAAATAGTATCAATATAATTTTAACGATAGTCATTTAAAATACTGACAAATTATTTTAAAGATAAAAATAAGAGACAATCAAACAAAAAAATAAAAATAGAAAAAAACTAAGAATGAAATTCGATGTTCATTTAGAAAAATTAAAAAATTATTTATAATGTTTAAAAATTTCATTTTTTATTAGAAACTTAAAGGAGTTTAGTGATTTTACCGTATTTAAATGTTTAGTTTTTTGAAATGTGTTCCATAGTTTCGGTCCACGGTATGCTATTCCATATTCAGAATACTTGCTCCTAATTCTAGGCAATTTATAAGTATTCCATTGATTTCTTCTAAGAGAGTAATTATTGTTAACAAATTTATTATTAAAGGTTTTTGGAATCAGGCTGTTATTATATTTATACATAAAAATTAAGTGTTGGTAAATATTAACTTCATATATACTCATCATTTGCATGTCTTTCATTAGTGGTTTTGCATGTTTATATATTTTTTTCTTAAATATAAGTCTGCATGCATGTTTTTGTAGAGAAAATATTTTTTTAAGTTTTGTTGGTTGATTACTAGCCCATGTAATATTGGAATAGTAAATAAAACAATGTATTAGGCCAAAATATACTAGTTTCAGACTTTCTGATGTTACATATGGGCGAATACGGTACATCAAACCAATTGTTTTACTAATTTTTGATTGGATATAATTTATGTGAGGAAGCCATGATAAATTTTCATCAATAAGAATTCTTAAGAATTTTATTGACTCATTTTTTTCGATTAGTTTATCATCTAAAATTAAATTTGGTAATTTTAAGGGAAGGTTTTCCTGTTGTGATTTTTTATGGAATAGAGTATACTTTGTTTTATCCACATTGAGTGACAGTTTATTAGCCTTAAACCATTTACTGACATTCCTTAATTCATTGTTCATGTCAGAGTAAAGTTGCCTAATGTCACTGTTCGATAAGAAAAGATTTGTGCCGTCAGCAAACATTATCGCGTTAAGTTTTGCTGAAGCATTATGCAAATCGTTTACATAAATCAAGAACAGCAAGGGATCAAGAATTGATCCTTGCGGAACTCCACACATAATTTTTAGTTCACCTGATTCCTTATTAATAACGTATTGTTTTCTTTCAGTGAGGTAGCTTTTTAACCAATCATAGATTTTATTTATTACTCCATAGTGTTTAATTTTTTCTAAAAGAATGAGATGATCAACCGTATCAAATGCTTTTGATAGGTCAATAAATATTCCTAGAGTAAAGTTATTGTTTTCGAATCCTTTAGTAATTTGGTCTACTATCTCAATTATTGCGTGTTCAGTTGAATGGGTTTTTCGAAAACCAAACTGCTTTGGGTAAAATAAATTATTTTCATTAAAATGGTTATAAATTCTATTATAGATTACACGTTCAAATATTTTAGAAAATACAGAAAGTACTGATACAGGTCTATAATTAGAGATTTCTGATTGATCATTGTTTTTGTAAATTGGGCATACTTTTGCCAACTTTAGTGCTTCAGGGAAAATACCTTCATTAATTGAAAGTTTTATAATATGAATCAAAGGTCTGGAAATGTAATTTTTGTTTAAAATAACTATATTACTAGAAACGTCATCAAAGCATAAACTTATTTCTATCTAACAGTGACATCTACCTACTATTCTCCGTTATGAACAAAGATCTTCAAAACATATCTAAATGGTTTAAAAGTAACAAATTAACATTAAATGTAAACAAAACAAAATGGATTTTTTTCCACCCGCTCTCCAAAAAACGTTCTCTACCCCAAAATTTACCAAAAATTTTTATTGACCATAATGAAATAAAAAGAGATTCTGTAACTAAATACCTGGGGGTTTTCATTGACGAGAACATCACATGGAAACATCATATTAACTATGTCTGCTCGAAAGTTTCAAAAAGTATTGGAATTCTATATAAGGCGCGTACTCATTTAGATAAAAATAATTTAACTAAACTTTATTATTCTTTTATTCATAGTTATATAAGTTATGGAATTATTGCCTGGGGTAGTACTGATCAAAGTAAGTTACAATGTCTCCATCGCCGTCAGAAACATGCGATCCGTGTAATTAATTTTGCGGATCGGTTCTCAAATTCCTCAATATTTTTCAATCAAATGAAAATCCTCAATGTTTATAAACTAAACGTATATAAAAATTTATCTTTTGTTTATATGTGGAAGTATGATTTATCTCCTTTAATTTTTAAAGACCTATTTATTTTGAAACCTTTAAGCAAGTTTAACATGAGGAATAATAACTATTTAAATAAACCACTCTGTCGAACAAAGTTTAATCAATTCTGTATCACTTATCGTGCAGCTCATCTCTGGAACAAAATTATTTTGCCTAACTTCGGCTTACCCCTAACTTATTCTGTTTTTAAAATTAAATTAAAAGATCTCATTCTCTCTATTGAAAATATCTTAGAATATTTTTAATTTGTCTTATGATATATAATAATTTTGAAATGTATGTTCAATCTTTGTTTTATACTTGTTGACAATTTGTTTCTATTTATCTAAGTACTATTTTAATATTTTTATGTTAATTTTTTACGTTCTCTTATTGTAAAAAGGCGTTTTTATAATACTTTATGTACTCTGTTTTGTAAAAGGCTTCTGACGATAAGATCATTTGATCTTCTTTTAGAAGCCTTGTTTGTATTTGAAAAAAATATGTAATTTATATATATTACGTCAAATGTAAACAAAAAACTTACGAAAAAAAAAAAAAAAAAAAAAAGCCAGGTGATTTATTTTTTTTAAGAAAAGAAAAGGCTGTTTCATATTCTTTAAGAGAAAAGTCGCTATCGTGAAGTATTACTTCATTTAACGATTTAAGATATAATTGAAATGAGTTGGGTGTGGTTATAATTTTTTTCGCAAGGTTCGGGCCAATATTTGTAAAGTATTTATTTAACTCATTCGAGATTTTTAAAGGACAATAAATAACAGTTTTATTGATATTTATTCTTTGAGGCAGTAAAGCCGTAGTTATTTTGTTTCTTCCCATTATATTATTAATTACATCCCATGTTTTTTTTACATCGAATTTGTTTTTTGTAAGTTCTTTACTATAATAGTTTTTTTTAGCTTTCATGAGAAGATTTTCGTAAAACCGTTTATATTTTTTGTATATCTTTTCATTATCTTCACTTCTGTCTTTCAAAAATTTATTGTAAAGTTTTTGTTTATTTTTTGAACATTTTATTAGAGTTTTATTCATCCAAGGATTAAGTATTGTTTTTTTTTTAATTATTTTTAATTCATATGGGCAGGTTTTGTTATATATATCAAGAAATGTTTGTGGAAAAATATTAAAAGCTTCACCTGTATTATCACATTTAAAAACCTGATTCCACGTCTCTTGCTTTAGTTTATTAGAAAGATTATTCTTATTAATTGTTGATAGGTTGCGTTTTTTTAGAGTTATAATTTTAGAATCCCCTTTGGATGTGACATTTAAAAGATTTATTTTAATGTATATTGGGAAGTGATCACTAATGTCAGTTTTAAAAATACCTGTCTCAAATGACGTTTCTATATAATTATTAATAAAAATATTATCGATTGCAGTTGCAGAGCTATTTGTTACCCTTGTTGGTTTATTTATAACTGGTAAAATATTATATTTAAAAAGCATATCAAAAAAAGATTTTGTTTTTGGAAATTTTTTATAAGTCAGAGCGTTCAAATTTATGTCACCAGATTATGTCAACTTTTTTTTACTTTATTTGTTTTTAAGGACCGTATTTTTAATAAATTCTTCAAAACATTCAATTTTACCACTCGGCGGTCGGTATACGCACCCAATTACAATGTTTTTGTTTTTGTCACTAATTATTTCAATGAATAGACTTTCATAATTAAGATTTGATGAGCATAATTTACTTTGTGTTTTGTATGAATATAACTCTAAAACATATATACCAACGCTTCCTCCGTTTTTATTACTTCCTCGCGGTTGACTAATTAGCTTATAATTAGGTAATTTGTAATTAGAATTAGAATCAAGTGTATTTTCATGCCAAGTCTCTGTAAGGGATATGACATCAAACGTGTAATTTATAATATTTAAAAATTCCTTAAACTTGTCAACGCTTTGATTTATGCTCCTAATATTTACATGTAATATAGAAAATGAATTTATTTCTTTTTCCCCCTTAAATTCATAAGGATCAAAATACGGTGCTTTCATTAAATTCCTTTGAATTTCTTGAAAAATATATTGGTGTTATTTAATAAATTGTCTTCAAAAGGGTCAAAATTTATATTTTCAAAACCTTGTTCAAAAACATGATTCAAATCCATTTTTAAATATAGTAAATATGAAAGAATTTAACTATTAATATATTAATAAATAAACTATTCACCTTGAAATATTAAATTTTGTGTTCTTTCAGAGTTTTTTTGTTGAAATTCATGGACAATTAGTTTATTATACACAACTTTAGCATAATAACCATTTTGTCTATGAATTTTCGCCTTAGCGAATAACTCTTTTCGAACTTTTCTAGTTGTACTACAATAATCTTCATTAATAAAAATATTGGTACCTTTTAGCTTTGATGTGTTATCAGTGATTGTTTTTTTGTCCTCGTAGTCATGCAGTTTCATAACAATTGTTCGTTCGCGATTCTCGTTTGAAACTCCCACTCTATGCGCTCGTTCTATTTTGATTTCTCTTTTGATATTAAGATTTTCAGCAAATAATTTCCTTACTTTTTCTTTGGTTTTTTCCCAATCTTTTTCGTCTCTACTCTCAGGCAAACCATCAATACGCAAATTGTTCCATCGATTTCGATCCTCTGCATCAACAGATTTTAGCTTTAGGTTGTTGTTGTCTGTCGAAATTTTTCCCTGTATTATCTTTACGCTAGATAACTCTTCTTTAACTTTACTAATTTTTTCATTTACACTTTTAACCTTATCATCGCAGGCATCTCCAACGAATATCAAGCCAGTTTTGATATCGTCAAGATCTTTTCTTACTTCTTGAATGCTTTTTTGAACTGAATCAAACTTTATATTAATCATTTTAACTGTTTCTGTAAAGAACGACAATATCGTCTCTTTTTGTAAGTTCAGTAGTTCTCTCACCATTACCATTGAAACAACATCAGCATTGCTCATTTTAATTTAATTTTGATAAAAATTCCGATTTTAAAGATAATTAAATACTAAAAACTCAGAAATACTAAGACTATTTTTTATTATTTCTTACGCTTTATTACGGATATTATTACGGATATTTTATACGGATATTATTATACGGATATTTTATACGGATATTATATACGGATATTCATAATCAAAATATTCATAATTCAATATATTCAGTTGTTGAAGTTATTAGAAAGTTGTTGTTTTTTGGTTGTTGTTTTCTGGTTGTAAAGTTATTCAATAAATTCAGCTGTTGAAAATTTTTGTTTTCTGATTGTTGTTTTCTGGCAAATTTTTTGTTTTTTTTTTGTTTTGTTTTGTTTTTTTGGTAAATTTGAACAGAATTGTTTCTGATTTGAATTTAGTAAAAGAAAAAGAACTTGATTATAATAAAGTAAAAGAAGAAATAATGGAAATTACATTGAAAAATATAGAGAAATTAATTACAAACTCAAAGAACAAAAAAAGAGTATTTTAAAAGAAACGGAGCGCCTGTTAAAAGATCAAGAAAAAAATTTTGCTGGTATAATTAGTGCAAATTTAAAAATACTCACTAATCGATTAGATAAAATTGAAAAAGAAGTAGACACTAACAAATCGAAAGTCTTGAGCATAGAAAAAAACCTACGTGATTTTAAAGAAAGTCTTAACTTTCAAGAAATAAGCATCACGGAAAAATTAAATCAGATCACGAAACGTTATGAAAAAGAAATAAACAATTTAAATAAAAAGGCATTAGATCTGGAGAACCGCTCTCGAAAGAATAATTTAAGAATAGACGGGATATATGAAAAACCAAATGAAAATTGGGCTGACTGCGAAAATGTAGTAAAGGAAATGTTCAAAAACCAACTAAAAATTAAAAATGATATAGTTATAGAAAGAGCTCATAGAATAGGTCCACCTAAAGAAGATAAGAAACCAAGAACTATTGTCCTAAAGTTGTTAAATTTTCAAGACAAAACAAAAATACTTTATGCTACTAAAAACTTGCGAGGAACTGGGATTTATGTTAATGAGGATTTCGCTAAAGAAACGATCGAAAACCGAAAAAAGTTGTGGGATCAAGTCAAAAAGCTGCGACTCGAAGGTAAGTATGCAGTTATAAAATATGATAAAATTTTTTATAGAGAATTTCGGAAGTAAATGTGTTCGTTCTTAAAAAGAACTCCTTTTTAATTTATTTGTTATAACTAATCATGGCTTTAAAAAGTGACTTTGAAACTCTTGCCTTTAATTTTTTTGAAACGAAATTTTTTTTATTACACGAAAACTCCGACCCAGATATTAATTATTTTTATGATACAAAAATCGAATGTTCTTACTATTATCCAAGTGAATTAAAAGGAATTCTATTTAAGAATGTTAACAAGGAAAGCAACGTTCAAATTAGAATTCTACACGTAAATCAGAAGCATTAATTGTAATTTTGAAAAGTTCCAAAATTTACTTGAGGAAACTAAATACTTTTTTAATATTATTTGCTTAACTGAAACTTGGGCTACCTCAAACGACACTAATAAAAATTCTAATTTTTATCTTTCTCATTTTGAAATGATTTCTCTTGAAAGGCAAATAAATAAGCGTGGTGGTGGAGTTCTAATTTACGTTCATGAAAATATTAGGCATTGCTGTAGAAATGATCTTTGCGTTTCTGACGGCGATGGAGAAATATTAACAATTGAGATTATTAACGAACGAACAAAAAACATTTTAATTAGCTGTTGTTATCGACCGCCAGATGGCGTGAGCGAGAATTTGAGCATGTTTTTACAGCAAAAAGTTATTGCGAAAGGTAACAACGAAAAGAAAAAAAACTTTCTAATTGGTGATTTTAATATGAATTGTTTTGACTACAATGACGATAACAAAGTTAGAAATTTTTATGATGCAATTTTTGAATCTGGAGCAATTCCTTTAATAAATCGTCCAACTAGAGTAACAAAAAATTCAGCAACCTTGCTGGATAATATTATTTCCACAGACTTGTTCAACAGTGATATAAAATTGGGCATCTTAAAAATAGATATTTCAGACCACTTTCCTATTTTTCTAACCATAAACACTGACTAACAACAACAAACATTAAGTAAAGTTATAAAAAAACGTTTTTTTAAACCACCAAATATTGAGTCTTTCAAAAATCAGCTCTCATTATTACATTGGAAACACTTAAATTCTAATGAAAACGCAAACAACCTTTATGAAAAGTTCTTTGAAACATTCGCCTCTATTTACGAATCTAATTTCCCAATTGTTACAGTTACATTAAAAACAAAACACTTTAATAATCCCTGGATTACCAAAGGATTCAAAAAATCATCCAAAACAAAACAAAAGCTATACATTAAATATCTGAAAACAAAAACACCAGCCAGTGAAAAAATTTACAAAGATTACAAAAATCTTTTCGAAAAAATTTAAAAAAAAACTTACTATACTAAATTAATTAATAAAGTTAAAAATGACTCAAAAAGCACTTGGAAAGTATTAAAAGAAATTACTGGAAAACAAAAAACATGCTCAAGCTCTTTGCTACAAATGCTGAAAGTCGATAACAATAGCTTGTATGAACCACAAATAATAGCTCATGAATTCAATAAATATTTCACTGAAATTGGATCAACTCTGTCAAGAAAAATACCAAATACCCAAACCTCATTTTATGATTTTTTGGTACCTATTGACAAAGATATTTGCTCTGAAGAATTATCTGCCGAACTATCATTTGATGAGTTTGAAAAAGCTTTCAAATCCTTAAAAAAAATAAAGCACCTGGTGCATATGAAATAAACGGGAATATTGTTATAGATTGCTACGAACAATTAAAAAAATGTTCTTTTTAAAATTTTCAGAGTATCAATTCATCAAGGTATTTTTCCTGAACGTTTAAAACTTGCCAGAGTTACCCCTATCCATAACGAAGGCGACAGATCCAATATCAGTAAGTATCGTCCTATCTCTGTTCTTTCTATATTTTCTAAAATTTTAGAAAGAATTATCTTCAACAGAGTATACAATTATTTTAATTACAACAACTTATTTCATGACAATCAGTATGGTTTCAGAAAAGGAAGTTCAACTGAACATGCCATTATTCAATTTATACATAACATCTCTGAATCTTTTGAAAAATCTCAATATACACTAGGTGTTTTTATTGACCTATCAAAAGCTTTTGATACGGTCGATCACTGAATTTTAATCAAAAAAATTAAACATTATGGTTTAAACAATAAAATTTTAAAATGGTTTAAAAGCTATTTAACAAATCGAAAACAACATGTGTATAGTAATGATGGTCAGCAAAGTGAACCCCTGAGCATAACCTGTGGTGTTCCACAAAGTTCTATTCTCGGACCACTACTACTTTTAATCTATGTAAACGACTTAAACAATGCTTCCAAATTGAAAAGTATAATGTTCGCTGATGATACTAATTTTTTTTTTATCCCATACTGATGTTTATGAACTCTTTTCAACTACAAACAAAGAACTCAATCTCATTTCTAATTGGTTCAAAGCTAATAAATTAACTTTAAATATTAACAAAACAAAATGGATTATCTTTCACTCCTGCGGCAAAAAACGTTTTTTACCAAGTAATATGCCTCAAATTTATATTGATGAAACGATAATAAAAAGAAATACTGTTATAAAATTCTTAGGTGTTTATCTTGATGAGAATATTACTTGGAGAAAACATATTGATCATATAAGCACAAAAATTTCTAAAAACATTGGCATTTTATACAAAGCCCGAAATTATCTAAACAAAAAAAACCTAACCCAACTCTATTATTCATTTATACACAATTATATAGATTATGCAATCATCGCCTGGGGAAGTACGGATAAAAGTAAATTACAACATCTTTATCGCCGTCAGAAACATGCAATCCGCGTAGTAAATTTTGCGGATCCCTTTTCACATTCAAAATATTTTTTTGATTATATGAAGGTTCTAGATGTTTATAAACTGAACTTTCTTCTTCTTTTGGAAACCTTGGTTTATATTGTTAGTACGCTGAATTATATTATTTGCGTAATTGTATTACGACTTATGTTTATGTATTACGGCTTATGAATTATGTAACACGACTAACATTGTAAACTTAAATTAAAAAAAAAATATATATATATATATATATTATTACGGATACTATCTTACGGATTTATTTGACATAATAGTTAGGCTGAACAATAAAAAACTTCACTAAATAACTTGAATTATTTTTCCTTTCTAAGTGAGAGCAGCAAATGTTTGCAAAGCAGTTTAAGAAATAGTTCACAGGTTGTTATTGCAAACACGTTGGAAATGCTTAAAAAAAATGCTAAAAACAGTTCCACTTTGCCCCAAACGAAAAGCAGATACAGAATTTGATATTTAACTAAGAAATTGTAACTTTTTGATTTTTTGAGCTATGTTTCTATTTTTTATTTCTAAAGAGTTATTATAATGTTTTTAACGTGAAACTTTGTAACTGTAATCTAAATTGAATTATGCATTTAAAATCTGAAAATAACCACTAACTTCTTCCAGGCCCGTAGGAACAAAAATTATATTGGGAGGGGAGGGGGCAATGCTAGATTAGGGGCCCAGAAATAGTTTTAAGGGTTGTTTTTTTTTTGGTCATTTTTTCAGTCAATTTTTTCAAGATTATTTATTTGAAAAATTATTTGGGGGGCAAATGCCCATGCTGCAACCTCCTCCTCCCCCCCCTCCCTCTCTTCATCATACTGAATTTACAACATCTTTAAATAATGCGAACTTTCAACTTAAATTTTCTCAAAAACAGTAATCCGGTTATTGTCCAGCACAAACAGCTTGATACCTTTATTTTTTAACAATGGTTAAAAATAAAGATATCAATTGATATCTATCTGTAAAAAAATTCCGTAGTATTTATCAAACTTTTTCCGTTGTTATGTTACAGAGAAAATCCATTTTGACTAAATTACGGTCTTTTACCTATACTTTTGAGACTTTTATAAAGTTTACACCCCACCCACCCACCCTCAAATTGAGGGTATAAACTTTATAAGATCATAAAAGCCGAACAACAAAAGAGTTTAGAAGGGACTCTAATAATAAATCACGTTGATAAGATTACTTTACAATATATTTCTTGAAGATACGACTCGTTATTTACAATAAACCTTGGATCACGCCAAGTGAATACGCCAAGTCACACGTTGTAGTATAAACGCAAGAGAGTAAAGTAGCAAGAGAGCGAGAAAGGAGCGCTTTCTCTTATATATATATAAAAACAAGAAACCAACTGGCTGCTGCGTTAGCAAACTAACGCAACACTGCGGCCGGCACTTTTAAATTGTTATTTTAAATTTCAATGTTCTTTTCACTCACAAATGTTACTTGAGTTGATTGTTCATCAATATAGTAATGTCTTTCTAACAGATAAAGTTTATTCGCTGTTCTTTTAATAATAATAGATCTATCGCCAGAGATGACACGTATTTCGGCAGCACGTACTTGACCATCATTTGAATATCGCAACCTTTGTATAACGCCCATTTTCCACACTGAACGTGGAACCTTTGGATTGTCGATTATCACAACATCGCCGACTTTCATTTGAAATCCCCAACTTCGATGTGTCACGCTTTTATGCAACTCTCGTAAACTTGTTAAATATTCTCCTTTCCAGATATGCCAATAAAAATCCAAAATTGCTTTTTGGTGTAAATATTTTTGCTTATCATCAAATTGGTCTGTAGGTAAAAAGTTACTAAGATTCGCAGATTCTAAAGGTAATTTTCTCCCAAACACGAGATGATTTGGGGTCAGTGGTTCGTCACCAGGCACATCGTAAAGAAATGTAATCGGCCGGTTATTAATAGTAACAACAATTTCAGCCAGAATTGTAGTCATTTCTTTGTAAGTTACTCTTGATGTTCCAAGCACTTTTTTAATCACTCTCTTGGTGGTTCGGATCATTCTTTTGAATATCCCTCCCCACCAAGGAGCTGCTGGAACGTTAAAACACCATCGTATACGTCGTAAACTCGTCGAGCTTTGAGTTTCTTCCGCAGAGAAGTTAGAACCATTATCACTTATGAATTGTAAGGGTGCGCCAAAGCGACTAATAAAGCGCCGAAGACCACGAATGCAAGTTTCTGCTGAACAATCGGGCACCAAATCTAAATAAAGAAAACGTGTACTACAACATGTAGCGACAAATATCCACGCTTTGTACATCATATTAGATTCATAAATATTTTTAATCATAATTGGACCGCAAAGATCTACTCCAACGTACTTAAATGCATATTTATCACTAACTCTCGATTAGGGTTGAGGCGGAAAATTCGGATATTTATAGGGTTTACTGTCAAATCTTCTGCAAACGTGACAATTTCTAATTATAGTCTTAATTAGACTACGAGCTTTTGACAACCAAAACTTAGTTCTCAATTCATTTAGTGTTTCTTTAACACCACCATGTTTAGTAATATAATGATAGTGTAATATAATTAAATTTGAAAGGTAACTCTTAATAAGTAAGTATATAGGAAACTTAGAATCAAAGGGAATCGGTGCGTTACTAAGACGACCTTTACAAAGAATTAATTCCTCAACAGTAAAAAATCCTAAATCTCTTTTAAGTTGGTTGTAAGACTCACTATTAAATATGCTTTTCTGAATAAATTTAATCCACAACAATTCCGCATTATTTAGTTCTAAAGTAGTTATTGTATAAAAATCATTATTGAATTCTTTTTTAATAATGCGAACAAAACGTAAAACTAAAGCTGTAACCTTAAGAAGACGATCGTATGTTTTAAAATTCTTGATATTCATAAAATCTAAATTAACTATAGAATGTTCTGAAGTAATTAAAGTTGCGACTTCAGACAGAGAATCTCCTTGCTTGCTTAAATCAAATGAAGGCCATGAAATAAAATCATTGAATAGAAAACTTGGACCTTTAAACCAAAGGTCGTTTTTTTGAAAAGTACTAAATCTACATCCGCGAGATATAATATCCGCGGGATTTCTTTCACTTTCAATATATCTCCAAAAATTAATATCATACAAAGAACGAATTTTTTTTAAGCGTTTTTGAACAAATGCTTCATATTTTTTATTTACATTGTTTACCCAATTAAGACAAATAATAGAATCAGAAAATAACTTGATACAAGAAATATTTAAAAAACAAGATAATTCTTTGTATACAACTAAAAACAAATTAGCTAATAATAACATTGCCCTTAATTCTAACTTAGGAATAGTATTTAGAAGTAACTAGACAAGAATTTGCAACTCTATCAGCGCTACTCCTTAAATAAATACAACATCCATACGCTTTTAGGCTCGCATCGCAAAAACCATATAACTCAAATTTAATGTTTTGGATGTTGTCTACACACTTACTATACCATCTTGGAACACAAATAAAAGGTACTGAACCTAAATCATTAATAATATCATTCCATTCAATCAATATATCATCTCCTATAAGTGAATTCCAACCTAACTTTAACTTACAAATCGACTGAAATAATATCATACATCTTACAATAATGGGATTCACTAATCCCAAAGGATCATAAAAACTTGCAATGAATCTAAGAATACTTCTTTTAGAAGGTTCATTGTCCACTAAATATAATAAATCCTGAAAGGAAAAAATAAAGTTATCTTCATTTTATCCCATTTTAAACCAAGAACTTTGGTTATGTCACTTGAGGTTGGATTTTCCTCTTTGATTAAACTATTAAGCTCCATTGAATTTGAGTCGAATTTTCTAAGGTAAAAATTTCCTTCTCTTAAACGCGATTTCGCTTTATTATAAAATAAAAGTCCTTCGACTACAGAATCGAAACTTGCATTTAAATCATCTACATGTAACGATTGAGTTAATTTCTTGCTAAATTCAAAATCGTTCGCAGCATAATGTTTAGCGTGATTAATTAAGGTCGCAGATAATAAGAAAGGAGAAGAGGTCACGCCAAACAAAACTCGACACAGTCGATAAACACTTAAATCAGCACTTTTTAAATTATTATTGTCAAAATCAAATAAGTCTTTGTACCTTAGAAATCTTACAAAGTCACGATGCTTTTCAGCTAATGCGATGTTTAAAAAAGCTTTCTCAATATTGGCAATTATAGCGATCCGCTTTGCACGAAAACGTAAAAGTATACTATATAATGAAGTTGTAAGTGATGGTCCTGAAAATAGACACTCATTTAACGAAGGACCAGATGTGCAAGCACTTGCATCGAAAACTATACGCACCTTTGAAGTTAGTTTATCTTCACGTATAACAGGGCGGTGAGGTAAATAGTGAACGTCACCAATATTTGATTCAAAATTAGAGACTTTCTCAATAATGCCTTTAGATAATTGATCCTTAATAATATTATTGTAAGATGCAAATAAATCTCTATCGCATGCAAGTTTTTTCTCTAATGCTAAAAACCTAGACTTGCATAAATTGTAATTGTCGCCTATCACCGGATGATCTGTTTTAAAAGGCAATTCAACTTCATACATTAAACCATTAAACTTAATATTTTTCTGAAAGTTTTCATAAACAATCTTATCACTTTCACTAATTTTGGAATCATCCCATAATAAATTTAAGTCATTTTTAATTAAAACTTGTTTCCTATTAAAATCAGACGCAACCTTTAACCTATTGAATCAAATTTGAAATTTGTCAATGAATATAAATAAAATTTAAAATTAAAAAAAATAATAACAAATGTTTTGTGGTTTTTGTTGCTCCCAGTCTTCAATCACCGCAATTTTTCGCGTAGCATCCTCATTCCTCATATATATGGACATACTTAAACATAGAGTTTTCTTAATGTTTCAATGTTGCTTAGCTCAAGCATCAAAAAAAGTTTTCAACGGCCTTGAAAGTTCGACCTTTCAGAAAAAATGCCCTTACGGTCATTTCGATAAATACAGCTGAAATATAAATAAAAATTAGTGTTTTAAAATTTGTTACATTTTTTGAAAACAATGTTTTTTCCTTTTATTATTTATTTGTAGCTATTTAAATTTTAAAAAAACAGTGTTTGTCTGACCACTCTAAAAGTACAAACAGAATAACGTCACGTGTAAAACCATTGCAATTCAGAATATGTCAGTTTTTTCCCCGTTAAAAATTAAATGAACAGTAACCGTTTGACCACTGTTTATTTACGTTTTAGAAAAAATAAAAAGTAAAAATAAAACATGGCTACTTTTAAAGACGTCAACACATTAAGAAGATCTTAGGTTTGGGATTATTTTAAATTTTCTTGGGGTTGCTTGTTCCTCATGGTTCGGGTTCTGGCTGACTGGCTCTTGTTCTTGAACTTGCTCTTTAATTCAGCTGTGTTACTGTTAGTCACTGAGCAGTTCTTGGCTCTTGATCTGAGTTGTGAATTCATTTATTTTTTATTATTTTTTCTCCTTCTTGGCGCCTCCCCTCAGAGTTGTGCCCGGAGCGACCACCCCCTCCCCCTCCTCCTTACTACGCCTCTAATTTGTTTCAAATGGTGGAAAGTCACCGGCGCAGATTTCCCAATCCAAAGAAATCAACATTACTTTCAGTGAATTTGCTATTTTTTCTCCCAACCATGGAAGAAGAACAAACCAGTGAAATTTTGAGTCTTGAGTATCTATTAGAACGAAATCTTGAATTCTATAATGTGATTAAAGAGTTTTTCAAACAAAAAACAAAAAAAATAACAATGTGTATATACCAGTACGTTGCTCTAGTAAAAATTGCCCCCCCCCCTTCCTCCACACACACACACTTTCACAACCCACTTCTTTATCCGTAGTATTGCCCCTATTTTCAAAGTCTCTATATCAATTTTAATTCTTCTATGTTTATCTTCCATTATTTGCTAAACATTTATATTTTAAGTAAAGGAAAACAACAATCAGTGAAAAAAAATATCTTACATGATTATTCAATTGACTAACAGGGATTTAGTTTTATACATATAAGAATATATTGATTTATTCAACAAAAAGCTTTTGACTTAAAGATTTTAAATATCATTTCTATTTGAATTTGCACAAAGAACTTGTTACACGTTTGACAGTTTTTTCTATTTTGAAAACAATTTTTTTTCATTTTTGAAATTTTGCTATTATAACGCTATTTTGCTTGTTGTAATGCTATTTTGAAAACAAATGTTATCTAGATATAACTTAAACTGGAGCAACATACTAATATATAAGTATAATATAAAAATTTGAACGAGTTTTTTTTTTGGTGTGAGACAGAGGGGAGGGTTTGGGCCCCAAATTTAAAGATGCTCCGGACCCCCAAACTTTTTTCACGGCCCTATGGAAATATGTAATATCTTATAGTGCTGGTTTAGGTGAGCAGTGTGATACTGTCATACTGTAAATATGAAATTATGATTGTAATAATTGCCTGCTGCCGGGGGTTCAGTACATACATTGACTGACAAATAGGCTGATTCGCAGCGGAGTGCTGCTACATCGACTGAGGATTTTGCATGGGGCAGCAATCTTTTCTTTTATTCTTCATTTTCTAAAAAAGCTGTGTCGATTTAGATTAGCAAAAAAAGTGAGCAATCTTCCCTATCTTCCCTATATATATATATATATATATATATATATATATATATATATATATATATATATATATATATATATATATATATATATATATATATATATATATATATATATATATATATATATATATACAGTATCGGACAAAACGAGTGCAACCAAATAATGCAAACTTAGTTTCTTTATATAAAAGTGCTGCATTTTTTCAATTTAGAGAAATAACTATGTAACTGTTTAGAGACAAAGTTCTTCAAGTTTTATTCATCACAAAGTTCATTATTTGTACACGAAAATTAATAAATTAATCAAAAGTATTAAAAAAAGTTGATTTCCTTCTGGACAAAACAAGTGCAACTCGACAAAATGTTGGCCAAGCTGTTTTTTGCTATCAATATTTCGTACCAAATCCTTTGTTGTCGATCACAGCCTTGCATCTTCGAGGCATATATTCGATCAGGTGATCAATGAAACTTTGTGGAATCGCTGCCCAGGCCTTTTGGATTTGTTCAAACAGTTGATCCTTATTACGAACACCTTCACGATTAATTTTGTTGAACTTTGATTCATCACGGAACAGGACAGTTCGCCATTTTTGCACATTCCAGTCAATATGAGATGTAGCAAACAGGAGTCTTTTCTTCTGGTTTTTTAGTGAAATCAGCGGTTTCTTTGCAGGGCGTCGAGAAAACAATCCGGCTTCAACAGCACGTCGTCTGATTGTTCGGTCCGATACCGGCAGCTCTAATTGCTTTTGTTTCTCGACTGATGATATCCAGGGATCCTTCTTGACGGATCTGACGATCATAGAATCCTCTCTAGAAGTGGTGGAACGCAGTCTTCCACCTTTGTTATCTGCTGCCAACTTCCCCGTAGAACGATATTTGGAACATAGTCTTGATACGGTCCATTTTTTCACGCGATATTCATCACAAATACTTTTTTGTGACATTCCACTTACGTAATCACCGATAATTTTCTTTCTTAGTTCCAATCCAAGATTGTCGGGATCCATTTTTGCACTTGAAGTCATAAAAATAATAAAAATAAATAATCACGCTTCTCAAGGCTTACCGTGTTACATTTGCCTTGTGATGATACAATAATGCTCTGTGGAACTCAACGTCTTGGTTGGATGTGGACTGTATCGATGTAATGAAACACTTGTTGTATTTCACTTCTTGTATTGATGTTTTTCGATAAAACACTTTGATAAAACTCACTTCGATAAACTGTCTTGATAATACTGACTGATTGACTTCCATATATTGACTGAATTGCGTGTCGATTTACATGTCTCTTATATAGTAAAATGAACCTGTGTGAACCTGTTCTGAAAGATTCTAGATGCTTCTTTTCGATGCTTCTGGAAGCTTCTGGATGCTTCTGAATGTTTCTGGATATTTCTGGATGCTACTGGATGTTTCCAGATACTTTTTCTGGAAACTTCTGGAAGCTTCTGGAAACTTCTTGAAACTTCTGAATACTTCCTTTAATTATTAAAAAACTTCCGTGACGTTGACACGGACCAGACTTAAGAAAATGAAACAAACCAAAAATGTTGCACTTGTTTTGTCCGCTACAAAATGGCACTTGTCAACGAAATTCTGCCTGTGTGCTGTCACCTGTCAGCTGATTGCTCATGTAATGGCATGCTATGACTCCAGACTCCTGAACTGTTTGCTGTGGTAGTATGGTTCGTTTCGTTTTTAAGACATGTAAAATTAGGAACACTTTTTAGCATTGTTCGATGTTGGTTGCAAATGTTTTGTCCAATACTGTATATATATATATATATATATATATATATATATATATATATATATATATATATATATATATATATATATATGTATATATATATATATATATATATATATATATATATATATGTATATATATATATATATATATATATATATATATATATATATGTATATATATATATATATATATATATATATATATATATGTATATATATATATATATATATATATATATACATATATATGTATATACATATATATATATATATGTATATGTATATATGTATGTATGTATATATATATATATATATATATATATATATATATATATATATATATATATATATATATATATATATATATATATATATATATATATATATATATATATATATATATATATATATATATATATATATATATATATATATATAGGGAAGATGAGATGATATATATATATATATATATATATATATATATAGGGAAGATGAGATGATATATATATATATATATATATATATATATATATATATATATATATATATATATATATATATATATATATATATATATATATATATAGGGAAGAAGATATATATTAGGATAAGATGAGCATACCAAAGATTTCCAAAATGTAGGTTGTCTTAAAGTTGCTTTGTTTGTTTTTTTTGAATTGAATTTATGTGGTGATAACAGGAATCAGTATTATTAGCGAAAATTTATATGCAGTAATTAGCGACTCTCGTCTAATTAAAACGCTACTAAATTTTTTGTGTTCAATTTTTTTTTTGTTTCTTTACTACATGTTTTAAAATACAAATGTTAAATATACTAGTATAAAAGAGAATAACTACCAGTGAAAAAGTTAAGAATAAATATAAAGAACAAAAAATAGTCATGTCTGAAAAAACAAGAGCCTTAGCTTATCATCTGCCAAGACCATGATTTAGTACTAAGGATTTTTTTATTTTATATTTTTGAAAATCTTAAGAGTCCTTCCAGGGGGTAAAAAGGGCAATTTTTATAGCGTTATGTACCATTTTCAAAAGAGTTTGGAGAAAGTCTTAACATTAAAATTTTCAAATTTCTTTTTCATATTTCTGTTTGTAAAGACCTAGTTAATCTAAATAAAATGGGCTCTATTCTCAAAAAAAAAAAAAAAAATTCTTAAAACTGTTTTAAAAAACCCCAAAATCCATAAATATATAACAAAAAATATTTTTTTTACCCTGTACTTATTTATATATTTTTTTAAATAAAGTTTTAAATCTTTTCAGTAAATGATGTTTTATTGAAATATATGATATATGATTAAACTTTGTTTTTCATATTGAAAATAAAAAAATTATTAAAATGCCACTGAAAAAAAAAATTAGAAGTAATAGATTGGATGAAATATTTTTAGTTAAAAAATTTATCATAAAACTTCCAGCAAAGAAATTTGCAACTGCTAAAGAAATAATTTAATATTATCTCTTTCTACGAAAATCAAAATGTGAAGCAAAAGTGAAGTGCTTAGTAGGTTATCCTAACAAAAGTTCCTCTTTCATACCTAACTGCCCAGTTGATCAGTCTGGCTGCTGCATACAATCTAAACTAATGGATCCTTGGATACATGGTGGATTTAAAGTGCTTATAATATAAAAGCTAAGCTAAGTTTTATCATTGAACTCTAAATCTGTTTAATCCATAAACCTTTATACAAGCAAATGTTATTTTTTAAAGGATTAAAGTTGAAAAATTGTTTAAAGAGTGGGTGAAATTAAAAGATAAAAGAAAAATCTTGCTGAAGTATTAAAGACATTTATTTGAAGAACAAATGAATAAAGTATTTTGGATTGGAAAACATCCTCATGTTATGTTTGAGGAAATGCTAAAAGATAAAATGAGAAAAGTGAAAGACAAGGAAGAAGATCTTGCTTTCTTAAAAGACCAGCTTAGGGAAAGGAAAGGAAGTCTTGGAGGAAAAGATAAAAGATATGAGTATTCTGTTGGAAGAAATAAAAAAAGCAAATCAAATATAGAAAAATTTGCAGAGTTAGATAACAATGGTTTAGATTATCTAAGTTCTTTTAGTCACACTAGCGACGATTTATAAGGGTATAGCACCAGACCAACATACAGCTTTGATTAGAAGTGTCATTTTCATTGGTTGTGGTTCTGTAGCAAACTTTATGTGCTCTAAATCTACATCTTATAGAGCTGCAGAGAACATAATATCTGCAGGAGCAACAGAAATAAGGGAATGTATAAAAAAACAGTGTAGTATCATCATAACAGACAAGTCGTGGCTAGTTTTTAATATGCTTAGACATAGAAAAGAAGAAACTCAATGGACAAAAACACCACCAGAATTTTCAAAGTTTAATAATTTTTATCTTGAATTTAGAGCAACAGTAATTGGAATTGATATTGTTAATGACTGCTCTGAGAGGGAGGTAAAATTAGTTCAAGACCTAATAAACATCCTTCTCTTTACAAATGATTACAAGAAAAATAGAAAAAGCAGAGAAAAAATCGATTATGAAAATGCTGCTATCAGAAAAAAAGTCTAGTTTTTTATTTTATATTTTTTCGTTAAACAAATTTTTAATCTGTTTTTAATTTGAAAAGTTGCTTTGTTTTTAATAGATAGCTATAATAAAGATAATCATAAATTTACTAGGATTACTGTATTTCAATTTAAAACAAGTTTTACTTTGGATTTGAAGTTTTTTTTAGTTTTATAAATTTTTTATTTTTTTTTAGTTTCAAAAAAACCATTTGTTTTGAATATTTCATTACAAAAATTATTTAATCATTCCCTTATTATTCATTCCCAGGCCCTACCTTTTTATGATTTCCTAGAATAAACACTGTAGCTGAATAGAATTGAATTTAATATAGTATTGCATCGAAAACTTAATCGAAGAAAAACCTACTAATATGAATTTCAAAAAAATATTGTTTAATATTTATGGGTTTTATAAACTCCCAAAAACTCTAAATTTAAGATTATTTAAAACAGTTTTCAAAATTTTTTTTCTTTTTTTGAATAGAGCCCGTTTTATTTAGATTAAATTGGTCTTTACAAACAGAAAAAAAAATTAAAAATTTTAATGTTAAGACTTCCTCCAAACTGTTTTAAAAATGGTACAAAACGTTGAAAAAATTGCTCCTTTTACCCCCTGGAGGGACCCTTAGGATTTTCAGAAATTAAAAAAAAAAAAATCCTAGGTACTAAATTATGGTCTGGGCAGATGATAAGCTAGGGCCCTTTTTTTTTTTCAGACATGACTTTTTTTTGAAACACCCTAATGTACACGTATATGATTTTTTACACATATTACTTTACATGTGGATTTTAGCACACGTTGAACAACGGCACTAAAAATAGCATAATTATTTTAGCACACGTTGAACAACGGCACTAAAAATAGCATAATTATTTTAGCACACGTTGAACAACGGCACTAAAAATAGCATAATTATTTTAGCACACGTTGAACAACGGCACTAAAAATAGCATAATTATAAGTCACTAAAAAATATTATAAACAAATAAACTAAATTTCAGTCATCAAAATTTTCTTTAATAAATCAAATAACAAAAAGTAGAACTATATTGAAAAAATATAAAAATATAAAAATATAGATACTATTAATACAAAGAATTCCAAGTTTATCTCCTTGCACGCTTTATGGCAAATTCGGAGATGGTATCATCGTTTTTTTGGCTATTTCTGATTCATAGACAAAATTGCTAATGAAGTAAATCTTTCTTGGCTTATGGTAGACCTCAAATAATTTTTTATTAACTTTAATCTTAAAAAAAGGTCTCTGCTGAAGCGACTGTAATTGGTAAAGTTAGTGTAATTTAAAGCGCAGTAAAGAAATTTGGATAAAACTCAAATAGATTATTTTTTAATAAATATTGCAGTATTTGTAATATTCTGAAGTTGGAAGACAAAACACGACGACAGATTTTGATTTCATTACATAAATCAATCATAAGATTCACAAACACATTTTAAGCGCTGTGTTTCATTTTTAATTATTTTTTCATGTTTAATGTCAATATTTTTTACAAGTTTAAAATTATTTTCTAGCTGTAACAGTTTGTATATGGCTTGTAAATGGTGTTCTGATCTTTCGTGACTTTGCAATTGCGAACTTAAATGTGCCCAATCATTTAATCCATTTAATCTACATACATAACAGAATGTGGAGTTCCTAGTTTTGGAATATAATTACCACTTTCGTTTGTGTTGTTTCCCATTTGTTAATTTTCTTAAATAATAGCATTCAGAAAAACTTCTATAATAATCTTTTGGAAAATTGTAATTTTTCACTTGTATTACGCCATTTTTTATAATTGTGATTCTAATTTTATCACTTATATTTTCAGGCCAGGTGCCGGGATCTTTGATACTAATACTAATTATATCATCTTCGTCGATATTTTGATTGTTTTGAAGCTGAAAAATTTTCACTGATTCATCTTGTTTATTTGATAGATGTTTATTTGATGGTGAGAAGTCTTCTTTGTTTACGTTTCCCTCGGCTTCATTAACATTTTCCTTTTGTTCAATTGGATGGTACTAGGTACATGATAGTTATTATTATTAAGGATGGTACTAGGTACATGATAGTTATTATTAGTTTCTTGCACCTTTTCTGGCTTTAAAAATTTTACCAGACTGTCACTTTGTTTTGCCGCAACTTCTTCTCTTTTTCTTTTCTTTTTTAATTTATCATAGCCACACGTTTACTTTCGTCCAGCATCTCTTTCCCTAAAAGTCATTTTTGGAACTTTCTAAAAACAATTTTGGCTATCATAAAGAACAACACCATAAGATTTGGCGGGAAAAAAATAATTAAAAAGGGTAAAATTAATTGGAAAATTTTTAAAAAATTGAACGTTTTTTTATTTATTTATAAAAACAGAATACTTTTAGTCGAAAATTATAAAAATAGAACATTTTTATCATAAATTATAAAATTAGAACACTTATAGAGGAATGTCAAAAAGCTTGTTTTTTAATCAAAAATATTAGGCTTTCTTTTATTCTATTGTATATGAAATACACAATATGGTTCAAAAAACTTATATAGTGTGCATGCGTTTTTTAAACATTATTGTTACTTTGTTAATAATATACATGTTTTTCACATAAATCGAAAAAATAAGCCAACTTCGGCCGGCTCTGCGTATATGTATATATATGTATGTATATGTATACGTTTATGTATATATATATATATATATATATATATATATATATATATATATATATATATATATATATATATATATATATATATATATATATATATATATATATATATATATATATATATATATATATATATATATATATACTTATATATAATGAGCTATTAGCATTCACCGCGAGCGGACGTGTTTTTTTTTTACTTACTGGTTATCAAAAAAAAAAAAAAAAATTCAAAACGACTACTACAAATTTTACATCTGCACAGTTAAAAGATATTTTGGAAATTCATGAAAATACTATTATGAAGATGTTTAATGATAGAATTGAAAAACTTGAAAACAAATTAAACTCAGTAATTGACGAAAACAAGGAACTAAAAAAGGAATTACGCGAACTTAATAAAGCTGTTGAATTTGTGAGTAATAATTATGATAAAATAGTCGCTGATCATCAAAAATCAAAAACATCATTGATAAATGAAAATGCAAATTCTAAAATGATTAACAAATTGGCAGAATTTAAAGACAGAAGTCGACGCAACAACTTAAGATTCTGCGGGATTGAAGAAATTGAAATTGAAAGTTGGGAAGACAGTGAAAATAAAGTAAGGGAGTTTTTAAATAATAAACTTCAACTACATAGAAACTTTGAAATTGAAAGGGCGCATCGAGTTGACAAAAAATTACCTGAAAACAATTAAAAAAATAGATCGATCATAGTAAGATTTCTTAACTACAAAGACAAAGCCACGATATTAAGAAAATATACGACGATGAAATTATGGACTCAAAAGGTTTACATAAATGAAGATTATAGTGATCATACGCTGGAATTGCGGAAAAAACTCCTGAATGAGGCAAAAGATTTAAGGGCGAAGGGTAAGTACGCTAAAGTTGTATATAATAAATTATTCATACGGGATTTATAAAAGAAATTCTTTGATCTCATTTCGAATAAGAAAAAACAAAAATTAAATGGATTCTAATAAAACCTTAAATTTTGAGTCTAGTTTTTATGATTTTTTTCGAACTAAAAAAAAACGATTGTATTTCTAAAATCAAATTCAAACAAATTCCTCTTTTTTATGCAGCTTTTTTTTTTTAACGTTTTTATATAAGCGGGTAATTTTTTTAGATTGATTAACAACTCAGACATTACATTTATTTATAAGCTTATGTTTTAAATTTTGTGAACACTCATATTAAAGGTTATGGCTATTTTAATATGCTTAGCCTAGCTTTGTTAGGCGGCCAATGTTAAAAGTAATCCAGTATGACATAAAACATACAAGTCAACAAACATAGTAAAAAAGTTATTCGCTGACAAACGCTAGTTTAGTAATTAGGCTTTTTAAATGGAGATTTTTTGGTTTTTGAGATTTCTTATTAGACGAGGAATCTGATCCTGATCTTAATTATTTTACTGATTCTGATGCTTTGCAAAATAAATGCAACTACTTTTATACCCATGAAATTAAAGGATTTCTTGATCAAAATAATATTAACACAATTCACATTAATATTCGAAGTTTAAAAAAAAATTTGAAATCTTTAGTAATTTTATTGAAGAAATTAGTAATCTTTTTAATATAATCTGCTTAACAGAAAAATGGTGCAGTTTGAATGACGTAAATTCTTTTACCAATTTTGAACTGCCGGGTTTTAATGTAATTTCATTGGCACGAAAAACAAATAAGCGTGGCGGAGGCGCTCTTATTTATGTTAAAAATAACTTACAATATTTTACCCGGCATGACATGAGCATCACTGATGCTGATAAAGAGGTTTTAACGAATGAAATTTTAACCAATAAATTAAAAAATAAAATTCTAAGTTGCTGTTATCGCCCACCATCAGGTGAAATTAAAAATTTTAATTCGTTTTTATGTAATGACGTTATTAAAAAAAGTAACCGCGAAAATAAATTTATCTACTTATTGGGTGATCTGAATTTAGATTTGTTATACCACGTCAATAACAACATTAAAAAGTTTTATAATGGCATTCTCGAAAATGGTGCGATTCCTTTGATTAGCAAACCGACAAGAATTACTCAACTAAGTGTTTCTTTAATTGATAATATTTTAACCACTGATGTTTTTAACGTATCCTTAAAAAAAGGCATACTTAAAAATGACATATCGGATCATTTTCCTGTTTTCTTTTCTATAAATATAGATAATAAATTACTTCCTAATGAAAAACGAGTTTTCAAAAAGCGAATTTTTACAAATAAAAACCTTGAATCTTTTAAAGAACAGTTATCTTTAATTGGAACTTTATAAATGCCTCTGATAATACAAACTTAGTTTATAATAGGGTTTTTCGCCGTAAACAAAAACTTACGAAAATTTCGCATTTTTATCTTCCATATTTCAAGTTGCTATTGCGGAACTTGTTCTTTCGCAAATTCACCTTCCGTAATGCGTTATACGAAATAAATAAATAATAATTATTCCGTAATAGCTCTTTACGAAAATAAACTTGCGAAACAAATCATTTCGAAAGAATACTTGCGAAACAGTTCTATACGGAAGGAGCGTTTCGGAATGTGCGCTTACGGAACAAACTCGAAAGTATTCATTAAACTGTTATACATAAAAATATTATTATTTATTATTTAAATAAAATAACGTTGTTAAATGATTCTTCAATAGTTTTTACATATATATCTATATATCTATCTATCTATCTATCCACCTTCGTCCTAACTCTCTTAATCTTTCAAGGTCACTGTATATATATATATATATACACACTAAAAAATAAAGGTAGAAATTTTTAGTTAAGGTAGGATATGTGATATACCTTTAGTAAGGTATAATTTTTTACCTTATAAGGAAGAAAATTATACCTTTAAGTTAGAAAATTGTATGACAAATAATTGTTTTTAATATAATTTTCTACCCTAAAAGGTAGAAAATTATACCTTACTAAGGGTATATCACATATCCTACCCTAAGGTAGAAATTTCTACCTTTTTTTTTTAGTGTGTGTATATATATATATATATATATATATATATATATATATATATATATATATATATATATATATATATATACTTGTATATATATGTAAATATATATATATATATATATATATATATATAATATATATAATATATATATATAATATATATGGGTAGAATTCAATAAATACGGCTGCGTATAAACTTTTTTTAAAATATATATATATTTTAATAATATATAATTATTTTCGATATTTCGCTGATCTATCGCGATCAGCGTCATCAGGTTTATTAAATAAAATAGTTACAAAGAAATCGTTATAGTAAAAACAAACCGTTAAAAAGATAACACTAAAAAGCCAAAATATAATACAAAATTTTTTTTAAATAACTGACGTCAGCAGATTTTATTAAAAACGTAGTAAAAAGTATTAAAAAAGTAGACTTATGAATTCTAATAGTTTTGTAAATGAAGCTAAGCAATGGATAATAGATCCTAACGAAGTTCAAGTTTCATTTGATATAGTCAATTTATATCCATCCATACATGGGAATGACGAAGCAATTCCGGTTATTATTGATATATTGAACGCTGACATTGATGACTTAAAAACTCGAACTAAACTTACTCTTGCAGACATTCACCAATTAATTGAACTTTTATTAAGTATATGTTATTTTTTATATGAAAACAATATCCGAGTAATACCTAATTCAGGTCCTATAGGTTTATCTTTAATGGTTGTTATGGCGGAAGCATTTTTACAAAATATAGAAAGAAAGGCCCTTAACATAGCAATTGTTTATACATCCGAACCAAAAACTTACAAGAGATATGTAGATGATTGTCACGCTCGCTTCGCTTCAATAAAACAACAACAAATGTTCCTAAACATCATTAATGAACAACATCCTGCCATAAAATACACAGCGGAACTTGAAAACGACCTCAAACAACTCAATTTCCTAGATATTAATATTACAAACACAGGCTCTGGAGCTTATGAATTTCAAATACATCGAAAAAAAGCTATTACAAATGTTCAACTTAAACCTAACTCGAACATTAATCCTAACATTATTATTGGCGTTTTCAAAGGATTTTTATGTCGTGCTAAAAGAATTTGCTCTCAAAAACACCTTCAAAAAGAAATTGATTTTCTAATAGACATATTTGTTGAAAATGGCCACGACAAGAACATTCTAAATAATATTACTATAGACTATTTAAAAAACGGTTCAAAAAACACCACAAGTCAACCATTAGATACCCAACCCTTTATAAAACTGCCTTGGATACCAATTGTTGGTCCAAAACTTCGTAAAGAATTTCGAAACACAAAACATAAAGGTTATTTTCACATCAACTCCCAATTTAAAAAATATTTTTTGCAACAATAAAACTAAACTGCCACTAAACACAAACTCTGGTGTATACCAGCTAAAATGTTCATTCGGTTCGATATACATTGGTGAAACTAAAAAGAAGGTGATATCGAGATGTATTGAACACCAGAAAAACAGCTTAAAAGAAAAATGGTCCAGTTCGGGTGCAACTGAACATTCCAAAACATGCCATGGTAAGTTTGATTGGTTGCACCCCAAAACATTATCTGTAGCCCCAGAATATCGAACTCGGAAAATCAGAGAGTCACTCGAAATAAGCAAAGCTAGAATTCGCTTTTTTGCTGCAAAATCTTGCAACTAAATTTTTACTGCTCTCCAAAATAGCCAGAGCTTTAAAACTTTCAGCGGCTGTATAGTTCCAATAACGTTGGGATGTTGAAAATTGCGGGGGAGGGGAGGATCAAATTTAAAGCGTACGTACTTTATGAAGTAGTTATTTTTTATGATTGATTACATGACCTATATCTTTTTTTTGATTTCAACGACAGCATTGTTTCCCAATCACGCAATTTTATTCGTATAAAACCGTCTCTTTTTTTCCAATAACTTACTGACTCAGGGACTAATTAACTGCTCTCTCGCAACTTCGGGTAAGTAATGAATATAAAGAAAGGAACAGGAGAAAAACTGCCTTTGAGTTAAACTAACGACAAGTTTACAGTAAAAATTAGTTCGATAATGACCTTTTTTTTTTGACCGATTTACTATTTGAGGCAAATCTACATGATCCCAAACAAATGACTTACATGCTCTAAATTTTCTTTTTTCCCCCAAAATGGGAAATTTTTATGATGTTCAAGTTATGTTCACTATTTAACTCTTGTTCATTGAAAGACATTTTTAGTATATTTTATGAAAGTATAGGTTTATTTATAAAAATTTACTAACTGAAACTTATCAATATCATTATACTTATAATAATTAGTATTTTAGTTACCTAGTTAATTATACGTATTTGATTCATAAAACGTAATTAAATATTTTTAATATGTCGCGTTTCATAAGTGTTTTTCCGTTATGAAGTTGTTTTGCAAGTTTCAGTGCGAAAGAGTTTCGTTTCGAAAGAAATTTGGTTTTTTATCATTATTTCAAAAAATAAAACCTTAAAATGTTCATATGTTGCAATACTGAAAAAAATTTTTTATTATAAACATTTTGGTATATAAAAATTTTAATTTTTACAGTTATCAGTTTGGCAAACAAAATTTTTTTATAGACTTCAAAACGTCGTTCAGCGAAAGAGCTCGTTCCGCAAGTAGCAAGTAGCTTTCGTATGTAGCAAAATAGTTTCATTTCATAATTCAACTTGCGAAAGGCGACATTTCGGAAGTAGCATTTGCGAAATGAATATCGACCGGTTTTTTTGTTTCGTAAAATTCAGTACGAAAAAAAAAAATACCTGATTCTCAATATCTTTCCGAAAGAATTTTATTTTTCCGGAATTGTACGAAATATTCCGGTTAACAACTCTAGTTTACAACTCCTTTTTTAAAACTTTCTATGATATTTACAACACTAATTTCCCTGAAGTTAATTTAAATCTCAAAGCTAAAAGTATTAAATCGCCTTGGATTACAAAGGGTTTGCGTAAGTCTTCAAAAATTAATTACTTAAAATGTAAAACAAATGAAAATAAAATTATATATAAAAATTACGCTAAACCTTTTGAAAGCCTCAAAAAAAAGCAACAAAAAAAAAAATATTATTCAAATTTACTAGATAAATATAAATTAAATTTTAAGCGTACTTGGTTTATAATAAGAGAAATTACTGACAGCAAAAAAGTACATCTCACCCTTTGCCAAACATGGTTAAACATAATAATGAATTTTTATATGATAAAAGACAAATTACGGAAGAGTTTAATAAATATTTTGTGTTTGTAGGACCAAATCTTGCAAAAAACATTCCTATAGCAAACAGCTTAATGATTGATGTATGTTTCCCTCTAAACTCTTACTTGAACTCTTTTGAATTATCTTTTGAAGAGTTTGAAATTGCATTTAAAATGTTGAAATCTAACAAAGCAGTAGGCCCTGATAGTATTAACGGCAACATTATTATAAGTTCATTTGATGTTTTAAAAGATATACTCCTTAAGATTTTTTCGATATCAATTAAACAGGGAATTTTTCCACAAGCTCTAAAATTAGCAAAAGTCATACCAATATTAAAAGGTGGTGACGTTGAGAATATAAGTAACTATCATCCAATTTCACTACTTTCTGTATTCTCTAAAGTTTTAGAAAGGATTTTGTACAATAAAATTTATAATCATCTTACTATAAACAATTTATTATACAGCAATCAATATGGATTCCAAAAAAACAATTCCACTGAACATGCCATTTTACAATTTACAAGAAATATATCTGACTCATTTGAAAATTCTCAATTTACTTTAGGTGTTTTCATTGACTTGGCAAAAGCTTTTGATACTATTGATCACAAAATTCTTTTTAAAAAGTTGGAGTGGTACGGAATTACTGGAAATATATTAATTTGGCCTAAAAGTTACCTAAATAATTGGTAACAATTTGTTTATGCAGATGATAACTCTCCTATTTCTAATATATATTAATGATCTACCAAAAGCTTCTAACCTAATGACAATTATGTTTGCTGATGATTCTAACTTATTTCTTTCTCATAAAAACATTTTTACACTTTTTAGCAACATGAACATTGAACTAGCCAAAATTTCCGAATGGTTTAGATTAAACAAACTATCATTAAATATTGATAAAACTAAATGGATTCTTTTTCATCTTTATGGTAAAAAGCACCAGCTGCCTAGCAACTTACCCTTTCTTTTTATCGATAACCTAATTATTAATAGAGTTCTAGTGACAAGATTTTTAGGTGTATACTTCGATGAAAATCTTAATTGGAAAAGCCACATTGCTAACTTGTGCAATAAAATTTCAAAGAGTATAGGCATTTTATACAAAATAAGAAACGTTTTAGATAAACATACCTTAATTCAGTTATATTATTCGCTAATTCATTGCCATATTAATTATGCAAACATTGCTTGGGGTAGCACTTGTAAAAGTAAACGTAAACCTCTCTATCGGCAACAGAAACATGTCGCACGCCTTATAAATTTCAAGGACCGTTTTGCTCACGCCAAGCCTCTTTTATATGATATGAAAGCACTCAATATATATGAGTTAAATGTTTTTAATATTCTTTGTTTTATGTATAAATGCAAGACCCACCTATCACCCGTTCCTTTTCGTAACTTGTATTTAAAAAGAGATAGAAATAAATATATTTTAAGGAACGATAATTTAATTCGACAACCATTTTCTCAAACTAATTTTGGAAAATTTTTTATTTCATTTCGCGGACCATTTTTATGGAATAGTATAGTTCTAAATACTTTTAAAGGTTTTTCTCAAGAATGTAATTTTGATTCTTTTAAACAAAATCTTAAAAAACTCATTTTTTCAACTGATAATATACTAATCTACTTTTAAATTTTAAAATTTTTTGAAAATCGCTTATCTATATTAGTATATGTATATATTTAATGTATATTCTTTTTTTATTTATTTTTTTGTTTGTTTTTTTATCCACAAGCAATAGCGGTTTTTCTGTGACAAGACCTGATGGTCTTCTTTGAGTAATCCGCGTTCTTTATATTTATTTTTAATATTTATTTCTTAACGATATCTTGACTTGTTAACTTTTATTATTGTAACAAAGTTTTGTTTATTTAAATTGTAATAAATATTGTAATAAAGGACAAAATATATATATATATATATATATATATATATATATATATATATATATATATATATATATATATATATATATATATATATATATATATATATATATATACATACATATATATATACACGCATACATACATATACACATATACACTTATTAAAATATTATCATCGCGCATAAATAAATCTGCGGCGCATATTTATCTATGCTAACATATTTTTCATAAAGAAAAATATGTAAGCTAGAAATCCGTTTCATTTTTGTTTAAAAACAATGCTTGGAAACATTTAGTTTTGTCTATATTTAAAGATACCATTTTTATGTAATATGAGCATGCTCAAATTACCGAGTGTTTTTCAACGAAAGTCCTAAATTTGCAGTGGTTTTAATTGCTTTTTGAATAAAAACAAATCATAGTAAAAAATCTACCACCAAAGAATGTGATTTTTAAGTTACTGTCGTTTTCTTGAGGAATATAATGGTTTAGTCGGGCATTTCACACATACCTGTAGGTTAATAATAAGGTTTGAGGAATTTTTTTATTTATTCAGAAATCAGTTGTTACTAATAAAGGATTCGCCCTCCTCATTCTTATTGCTAGATTTGCCCCTGCATTAGATATTATAAATCTTAAAAACATAACACCATAATATTTTATGGACAAATTTGAAATGCCAAAGCTATAATGTTGCTTGTTGAATTGTCAAACTATTATATTATTCATTTGCTATTTTCTTCAGGATATTTTTTGTGTGCAAATTTTTACAACTTTATTATAAATTATAATCAGCGCGTCTACATGATCCCATACATATGATTTAGTTCCATTAAATTTTCTTTAGTGTTATTCGTGTTATCTGCATTATTTAATTTTTGTTCGTTAAATGACAATTAATGAACAAAAGATAAATAATGTGAATTAATTATTATAGTAATAGTAATAATAGTAATATATATTTAAGTCTTTTTAGATTACATGACAAATAATTAAAAAAAAACGAAATCAATAAGTTATACAACAATTTATTGTGATTTGTAAAATATGAATAACGATATTTATTTGTAAAATATTAACGATATTTATAAAATTTGTATATGAATTTAACATTTTCACTTCCAACATGGCTGCAAGCAATCACTATTAGAGTTGGAAGTTACTGGAAGAGAAAAGATGAATTTTATAGAGCAAGATAACGATTAACAGATGACTTAAAAGGTTGATTATATGTAGTGATCGACCGAAACCGAAATTTGAACCGAAACCGAAAGTACCGAAATTTCGGCTCAGTGAAGCCGTAGCCAAAACCGAAACCGAAATTTCGGCCGAAACCAAAACCGAAATTTCGGCCGAAATTTGAAAAAGAATGTTTAAAATCCCTGAACCTTTTATGATCACCGAATTAAAGCAAAAAAACTATTTTACATATATCTAAGCAATCACCATGAAACATAGTTTGATAAAAACTATAATTTCAATAATTAAAGGTAATAATTGAAGTATTTTCTCTGCGGAATACATTTTTTTTTCATGTTTTCTGGCAAAAGTCTGTTTCTTTCATTTGAAAGAATGTCTCCAGCAGTTAAAAACAACCTTTTTACTTCGGTAGAAGTTGGTCGAGGTCGTAGGAATCTCTTTGCTACTTTTGCCAAACCAAACTTTGCTTTTAATGTTGGTTTCTAATATAAATCTATGAAACTTCAGACCTTTTTCGGAGTTTGAATCAATTTTTGAGATTTTGTCAACCCAACCAGGCATTGCAAATTGCAACATTTCAGCTCTCTGTTGTTTTGTTCTGGTGTCAAATAAGGGTATTGTTCTCTTTTTAATTGTAATAGGCTCAACTTGATCTGAAGTTGGTATATTTTCAGGACTGCCGGTAGTTGTGAGTATTGCTTTTTCAGTTAAGAGATTTTTTAGAGTAAATGACTTCTTAAATGTGATGAAAGTCCGCTAAGTGATTGAAGTTTTAGATTGTGCGATCCACGAGATACTTTCAAATTGCAGATATTGTAAGTTCCGTGTTTGAAATCACTACCTGTCACGGTAAAATGATTCCATAAACCAGTTTTTTATCGATTAATTTCCATTGTAAAATTTAGCACTGAGAAACTTTTGATGAAACTATTGGTTTGGGTTGCTTTACTTAAATGTTAACTCATTTTAAGAATGATTTTGAGAATAGTAATTTAAAACTATTATGTAACGTGATTTCAATTAAAATTTCTACAATTGTCATAATTAAAAATTGATTTACTAACAAACGATTACAATTAGGAAACCGTCATGATCCCACTCTAAATTAAAACTTAAAAAAAAATCTTATAAAAGTTTCGGCTCATTTCGGTTGCGGTTTGAACCGAAATTTCGGCCGAAACAGGAAAAGTAAAAAAATTATTGAAGCAGAAATTTCGGTTTCGGTTTCGGCCGAAAGTTTCCGTTCACTAATTATATGAATTAGGAAAGTAAGATGAAGGGAGCGAATAATAAAAAACTGATGTTTGAGGAAAAAAACTAGATGACTTTATTAGAGCTCTTAGAAACAGTCCCAGTAAAAGGATGAGACTTAATTGAATAATGAGTAACACGAGAATAAATTTTAGTAGATTGTACAAGAGACGCTAGCTATTTAGAGCTGTGTCCATTATAGTATTGATAGAAAAGAGAAAGAGAATCAACATTACGCCGATGTGATAATGATTAAAAGTTGGCTTCAAGACCAGGTCAAACTATGTTTGCAATTCATTTTTGCACATTGTATGAAAGAGAAAGAAAATCATTGGAAGATCCGCCCCAGATATGACAACAGTGTTCCATACAAGGACGGATTTGAAATTTATAGAGATAAAGAACAGAATTCTGAGTAAGGAAGTGACACAAATAGCAAAATTAAAATCTTAGCAGATGTTAATTTTGCTATTTATTTGATAGATGGTTTCCTAGAAAGATCGGAGGTAAGTGTTAATCTTGGAAGACGGAGAGTAGATGACTTATTGAGTACATTACCGTTTATAAATATAGGTAGATCTAGATTATTGCAATAATAATTATTGAGTTTTATCTGAGCTAAAGTTAATCAGCCACTGAGAACCCCTGGCTGTAGCAGAAGTAAGATCCTTTTCAAGCTCAAATGCCCCATCTCAAATGCACCGTCCGGCTTCTTACCAAGACTAAAATAAATAGTAGTATCATCAGTAAAAAATAACACCTTAGATGTGTGAATTTCTGGGAGATTGTTAATGTAAATTAAAAATAGTATAGTTTTAAGGATAGAGCCTTGAGGAAACCCTGAAGTTACAGAATATGAAGAAGAATTGTCTCTCTTGAGAACAACTTTTATACTACGATTTGTAAAAATGGATTCAATATTCTTAAAAATGTCACCTGATACACCGTAAGAAGAAAGCTTATGGAAAGACCAGCATGCCAAACTTTATCGAAGGCTTAAGAAATGTTGAGAGCAATAACCTTAACCTCAAGCCATCTATCTTCTACAAATTAAAGTCTATCGGTTATTACCGTTAACGAATCATCAGTAGAACAAGACGACCGAAATCCGTACTGATGATACTGATGAAGTAATCATCTTATGAAGTAATCATAAATTATTAGATTCAAGATGGTTTATAATCCAAATTGCTGAAAATGGGCTCTGAAATTGATAAGAACGACCCTGATTTCCAAATCGCTGTATTTTAAAAAATGACAATGATAAAAACAACATAATAGCACAAAATAGCTTTAACGCAATTATTTCTAAAATTGTTTTTGTAATGTTACCAGGAAACAGCTTTTTTTCTTATTGTTATTGTGTAGAACTCCAGTTTCTCTTGTGATTAATAAAGCAAATTTAAAATCATAAAAATTTACCAAATTTAAACCATGTTTCAACTGTAGACAACCCAAAAAAAAAAAAAAATCAAAGAAATGAAAAAGCTTATACAGTTAATTCCCAATAACTCGAACCTCAAAGGGACAAAGGAAAAGAGTTCGACTTAAAGAATGTTCGACTAAAGCAATTTCCAAAGTCAAGCTTTGACTGATATAAGATATTAGTTCGAGTTAAGGCAATTTTTTTTTATTCGAAGCTAAACATTAACATTAAATATACACCATTACACTAATACAAGCGTGAAAAATTGTTTATAGAAAGAATTTACGTTTTGTATACCCTCTGTACACTTAAAAGATAATATTCAAAAAAGTTTAGCAGCGAATTGACTTCCTTATTATTTGGTAACAAAATTGCATGTAAATTAATATAAAATTTCATTCATTAATCATAAAATAGTTGCTTTTTTAACGGGTTTTGTTATGATTTATTTTATAACAGTTTTAATAAAGCATTATTTTACGTCTGATAACCGCGATTGTAAATATGATGTGTATTTTCTCCTATCTGCAAATTTCTTTAAAAAAACAACTCAGGGTTGTCAATCCGGCTCATAAATTTAGTCATGGAATTTATCTAAAATTTTTGAGTCGTTTCTGTCAATAGTAGTATTTTGCAGTTTAAGGATATATATATATATATATATATATATATATATATATATATATATATATATATATATATATATATATATATATATATATATATATATATATATATATATATATTTGATGGTGGTCTGATAACCCTAGACAACCATCAAACAATACTTAGGACACAAAAAAATTTTACCGCTCTTAACAGAACAAGTATTGACACAAGAGTATCGCTTTTTCAAACAACAATGCAAACTTTGATCTAATCTGGAATCCGGTATGCACGTTCAAGTTCATAATACACATTTACAGATGCATAATAAGAATTTCGCTACATATTTTGTATATAACAGGTTTTACTATAAATAAAATATCTTTTTTCAGATATGTCTTTTAAACACAGTTTAGAATTGGAACAGACTTGATGCAAACATGGTATAATAGCTCAGATTGTAATAAACATAAACAATGACAGCACCTTTTATCTATAGATTTAAGTGATCAAAAATCAGAATGATACATTGATATCAGAAAATAATTAGCCTAGAGCTTGTGGATGAGGCTGTTAAAAATTTTGTACATAGCTAGACTGCAGCCGATACCATTTCTGTCCTTTGTGGTTCTGTGTTTAATTTTTATTTAATGGATGAATATTTAGGTTCTTTTCTTTGCATAGAAAGAAACTTCTTCTGCATGAAATAGAACTAATTGTCATCTGTGCTGTTTTGAGAGCAAAAAATGATGGAAAAAAAAATGTCTTTGGCAAACAGCAGTAACAACTTCAATATAATTTTCTTCGACAACATCTTACATTTAACGTTTAGTTAAAGATTACTTTGTATGTGGATTACTTTAACGTTTAGTTAAAGATTACTTTGTATGTGGATTACTTTAACGTTTAGTTAAAGATTACTTTGTATGTGGATTACTTTAACGTTTAGTTAAAGATTACTTTGTATATAGACTACTTTAAAATAACTAAAATAGTTTCAAAAATTAATCATTAAACATAATACATACTTTTTATTTTTTATTTGTTTTATTTGATGAATATTTATACAGGATAAATTACTTCAGAAATAATTAGAACTCTGTTATCAATGTAAGTCCTGTTATAAAATATAATAAAGTTATAATCAATTAAGGTAATAAGTTATAATTAATTAAGGTAATAAGTTATAATCAATTAAGGTAAATGTTGTTAAAAAAAACATTATTTAAAAATAAATTTTTAAATTATTTTTAAAATCAGTCAACAAGTTGATTTTCCTAGTTTCTAATGGTAGATAGTTATAGACTCTTGCACCAGAGTAATAAAAGAACTTTTAGCAAATTCAATTTGGAATTTTGGAATTTTAATTAGGTTACATTTATTTTTTGTTGCTTTTAAATGATTGACAACTTCAAAGTAGTTAGTAAAATTTGAACATGATAAACTAAGGATGGATTGCTTCAATAATAGACAAGATGCAATGATAATTTGCGAGAATGGTGATTTTGTGTTCACTTAGTGCTTGCTGTTTGCATTTATTATACGAAATGCACATGTATGCAAAGAGTCCTTCTTATCTTTTTTGATTTTGGTGGATCGAGGCAAAGATTTCTACAGTAGGTTAAAACGGGTATGATAGTCAACTGGTAAATGTGTTCTGCTGCAAAAGTTGTTAACAAATATCGAATTTTTTTAAGTAGCCTTAGTCTGCCACAAGCTTTTTATAAGCATTGTTAAAATAACTACTGGTATTTACGGTCGGGTCTAGGTCGATACGAAGGTATTTAAAGCTTAAGGTGAAATACATTGAGTTGAAGTTGGAAGAAACGTTCATTGTGTTTGGTTGTCTTGAGAGAGATTTTCCTGTACCAAACAGCATGGACTCCGTTTTACCGACTCTAAGGTTGAGTTTTAGCTCGTTTTTTATACACAATTTTGAGATTTATAATAAATATATCTTTTCCAGGAACGTATGTGACTGTGTCGTCAGCATAAATAATAGATTTTGTATGTTTCAAACAAGATACCAGGTCATTAAAGTAAATAACAAAAAGTAAAGGGTTTAATATTGATCCTTGAGGTAAATACCAGATACAAATTTTCCTGTTTCAGATATTGTGTTTTGAAAGCAAACTGTTTGAGATCTGTTAAATAGGTAATCTTCAAAGCAGCAGAGTTCAGTATCACGAACACCGTAACTGTTAAGCCTGTTGATAAGTATTCCGTGACTTAAAGTGTCAAATGCCTTATTCAAGTCAAGAAATACTGCCCCAACTATTTTACCTTCGTCAACTTTTCGTTTTATGTTATCTACAAACAGAGTTGCAGATAGTTTTGTTGATCGTTTACGTCGAAAACCAAATTGATTGTCATTTATCAAACTGGTTTCCTCAAAATAATTTGATTATTGGATGTGTACAACTCGCTCGATACCTTTTGAAATAGTTGGTATTACAGGTATAGGTTGGTAGTTTTGAATGTCGTTGTGGGACTTTGATTTGTAAATTGAGAAAATTCTTGAACACTTTCAATCAGTTGGATAGGTTGATGCCTTCAAAAATATGTTTATTATGCGAGTAAGTGGTTTAGACAAGACGTTAGTTGCGTGTTTCAGTATTGATGGGGATATATCGTTTGGTCCGGTAGACTTTCTTGTTTTAAACTCACGTAATTCTTTTTCTATTTGATCAACCGTTACAGGTATGAATTTAAAAGACCTGTAAATACGAGTTGGTTGCCGATGTGATAAAGCATATACACAGTCTTTTTTAAAAAAAAAGTATACTTCTTTAAAATAGATACCGAATTACAAAAATGTTCACAAACCGAAATTTAAAATAGATACCGAATTACAGAAATGTTCTTGTCACCATAAGAAAAAGATGTGAAATAAAATTTTAATCAAAAAACTTTATTTCTAATATAGGCGAGTAAAAATTTAAAAAAACAAAAAATTATGTTAATCTTTCTTATTTCAATTGAAAGTAAAAAACTAAATTAAATTTTTAAAACGTCCTCACGCCCTCCACCCTATATTCTCAGTGTAGTAGTATAAATAAATAAATATGTTTAAAAAGTATATTACTAAGCATGCAATATTTTTTATTTTTTATATCTTGCCAAAAATTGTATGATCTAATGTCTTTTTAAAAAAAAGCTCTGTTATTGTTTATATAAAAAGTTACGAAAATCTAGAATTGGCGCAAATGTATGAAACACAAACAGTGAGAATCAAAATGCACATCCGTAGAAGATAGACTTTTAACCATTTCCTAAAAATACTTGGCGAATCCAAATATATATATAATTCAATTTTTTCAATACAAACATTAAAAAGTACATGTTTTTTGTACGTGCATTTTTCAAAACCTTAAATTCTTATTAAAATATAAAAATGCAAGTTGTAAATTAAAAACACGCATTTTTACAGCCTTTAAGGTTAAACTTAGTTTAAACTTATTCGTTGAAGGAACTTGTGCAACGAATACCACTTTTAAATTAACGCACATAAATTTTACAAAAACTTTTATAAAACGTTTTACTTGGTGTTCATATACAGAGTGTAACGGTATTCATATACAGAGTGTAACTGTTCAATTTGATTCAAGAAATGCTCGATTAAGGTAAAAGTGCAACTATTTAAGACCTACTACCTCTGTTTTAAAATGTGGCTCTATGGACTAATTTTAGTGCAAGTACTATGTTAAAGCTAGACTCATGTTACAAGAAATGTGCTAAAATGTTTTTGACAAAATGGATATGAAAAGTACTCAAGCTACAAATATGTTTGTTGTACTAGGCTTGCCTAATCTAGATACGCAATAAAGATAAGGCTTGCCTAATCTTTATTGCGTAACTACAGACTTAGCCTTATAAATCAGTTAGTTACCTGTGCCAGCAGCAATACAGCTGTGTATAGATTAAACAGAACTTTTAATTATTTATTATTACTATTTTTTTAACCTTAACTATATACCTAGTACTGTACTTGTTGTCTGAATCAAATAAATAAAAAAATAATTTATTGAGAAATTTTTATGATATAATTTATTATACGTAATTTTATTATACTTTTTGATCATTATTATAACTTGTTCATTAGTATATATTCTTATACATTTATTTTTTATGGATTTATATTATTTTAATTTTATCTATCGTTTATTATTTTATTTTTGTTATTAGTTAATAATATAAGGTTTATATTATAAACCTATACTTTTTATTTATAATTTCGATACACTCTAAGAAAAAATCCGTCATGTACAACGAACTGCATCTGTCGCTATTGCACCAACGGGTTTTCCGTTATGTTAACGGATTAAAATTTTAACGGATAGAAGTTCGTCGATATTAGTCCGTTGAAATTACGGATTTATTCCGTTCGTGCAACAAACAATTCCTTAAAATAAAGGAATTATTACACTAGGTGGCTTTTGCTGTTTTGGTAAAATAAAGAATTTACTACGTCATCGTATTAAATAACTTATTATACTCTTTATTAAAATTAGAAAGGAATTAAGCCAGATAAAACTGAGATTTCATTACAAAATAGTCCTTATCTTTAATATATAGATTATTTTATTATGATACTCAACATCTGATACAAGGAGTACTACTTATTTAACTTTTAAATTAAAAACTAATTAAATATTTATATTAATTTAATTCAATATAGAAACTTTCAACTAGAATAAAAATTACAAAAATTTAAATAAAAATATAAAAAGTTTTTTAAAATATATTTTATAAATACAGTTATTATTATTCAAAGTTAAAAAACATTTATATAAAAAACACAGACTATACTAGGTTTCAATTTTTAATACTGTTGTAAACTCATGTGTGTGCACATTTCAATTCCGGCAACCTGTTGTCGATTATTTAAAGATAAACAAACCTTAAAACACAATAAAGAAAATATTTAATATAAATGATATACCATAATATAAAATAGAAGTAAATTTTTATTAATAACCCTGTAAGAAACATTTGTTGCTAATTCTTTATTTCTAAATTACTAATAAAAATTATGTTATAGTTCTACATTTCAATGTATTAAACAAAAATTAAATGCACTACAAAAGATAACCTAACCTGCTAAGTGAAAGGTTCTAAAATTTTTACACACATCAATAGTAGTAAAATTTTTACATACATCAAGAATAAAAGAAAAAAAAGTCTCTCACCTTTTTATCTAATAAAAATAAACATGTTAAAAATATTAATACTAGAATTTAAATTTGATACCTCATGCCTGAATGACACATGTCTAAAGTAGCAAGTTCTTTACAAATATGAACAAGCAATACATAAACTTAGTTTTAACTAACATAAAAAAATTGCAAGTAAAAAAAAAAAGTTTTACAACTAATTTAAACTTACAGTGTAATACAGCATGACACAATTCTAAAATAGCAAATTATAAAAGCATACACAAACTTAAATAAACAAATTATAACAACCTATATATAAACTTTGCTGTAACTAGCCTAAATAAATACCCATAAAAAAAATGCAAGTAAACATTTAACAACTGATTTATTTTACAACTGATGAAACTAACAGTGTAATTTTGCATGCCACATGCCTAAAATAGTCAATTATAAAAGCATATAGACAAATTTCATGTAAACTTAGCTGTAATTAGCCTAAATAAATATACCCATTAAAATAAAAATGCCTAAATGCCACATGTCTAAAGTAGCAAGTTCTATACAAATATAAACAAGCAATATATATTGCTTAACAATATATATAAACTTAGTTGCAACTAACATAAAAAAATTGCAAGTAAAAAAAAAAAATAATAGTTTTACAACTAATTTAAACTTACAGTGTAATATAGCATGACACGTGTCTAAAATAGCAAATCATAAAAGTATATACAAACTTAAATATTAAAATTAAAACAATCCATATAAAAACTTTGCTGTAACTAGCCTCAGTAAATACCCATGAAAAAAATTTACCATGAAGTAAACATTTTACAACAGATTTATTTTATAACTGATGAAACTTACAGTGTGATAATGCATGCCACGTGTTTAAAATTGCAAATTATAAAAAGCATATAAACTAGTTCTATGTAAACATAGCTGCAACTAACCTAAATAATGATACCTATCAAAAGAAATGTTAACATTTTAATTTTACAACTGATTTAAATTTATACAAAAGTTAGTGCGTGTCACGTCTAAAATAGAAAATTATACAAGAATATATACAAGTCATAAAGTCTATATTATAGAAATAATTGTTCAACTAACTCTTTAGTTTATCAAATTAAAAAAATTAAAAAAATAATTTCAATGTTTAACATAGAAAATTTTAAATAAGTTTAACAACCTTTGAAAATACAAATAACAGAGTTTAATTTAAACTTTGTTTATCCATTTGCTTTCTCTGCTAAAATTTAGTAGAAAAAGCAAATGGATAAACACAATTTAAATTACGCTTTTTAAAAATAATTTCGAAATGTGAAGCTATTTAAAAAATGGCAAATTAAACTTACTGCAAAAAGCCTTTTATCTACGATTTAAATATGGTTTAAGAAAAACGCATTTTAAAACTTTATCACTTATAAATAAAGAACTATAATATATTGACCAATCTAAATCAAACAAACAAGATTTAAAAATATAATCTACAGAGGAAGCACTTGATAATTTCTTATGGAAACCCTTTTTAATATAATTTCAGTTATTTTTCAACGGTTTGAATATTTAACCGTTGAATAAACGAAATTTCGAAGAACCCGTTAATTTTGAGATTTTACTCCGTTAATTTTGAGATTTTTGGTTACGAATTACTTTGTTAATTTAACGGAAAAAAGCAACCGTTGCTTTTTCTAACGGATTGTTTTTAGAGTGTAATATATAATATATAATTAACTAACTGTTGTACTTGCTATTTCTGATTACTGTTGCTATTTATCAATTTACTGTTTATTGTTTGATTATTTTATCTTTTTAATTTTCTATATATTTTGTTCTATAAACGGTTTACCATCTAAATCATTAAAGTTTATTACCATTGCAAGTTTTGCAACAAAAAATAGTAAAAGATAATCACAAAGTCATCCAATGCGACTGTTACTCCTTTTGGATTCATTCAAAATATATTCCAGTTGACATGCCTATAATTTGTTTTCCAATGACTCTTCTGAATGGTTTTGCCCGAACTGCATTTCAAACAATAGGCCATTTGGCATACTCTCTGATCTGGAACTTAATCAACACTTTCCTGCAAAAATCCTCCTTATAAAATAATTTTATGAATTTCCTGATTACCTCAAAAACTTATTTAAAAATATGAACAATGTTTTTAATCCAACAGCCAAATGCAAATACCTTGACGCTAATGAACTAAATAAATCTATTAACCCTGATATAGAAATTTATATCAGAAGAAAAAATTTACTAGATCAAAAAATGTGAATATCAAAAACATATTGTTTACTAAATTTAAGTTATACCGATATAAAATCAGCAACTTGTTAAGATATTCTAAAAAATCGTACTGTGCATCTTTTTTCAATAACAACATCAATAATGAAAAGAATACCATGAAATAAATTAAGGAATTAACTGAAAATGAGGTAGCGAATCTCATAAAAGGTACTCTTAAAATTAATAAAAGCCTTGGTCCCAATAGTCTGCCAACATTCCTTCTAAAGCTGGTATCTCACATAATCTCCAAACCTCTATGTACTCTGATAAATAATTCTTTCAAAAATAGTATTTTTCCAAAAGCTTTTCAGGTAGCAAAAGTCATTCCTATACACTAAATGTGTTCTTATTTAGACTACTCCAATTATCGACCTATTTCACTTCTTTCTAACTTAAGTAAACTGTTTGGAAAACCAATGTTCCAAAGACTCGAGCATTTTTATTTTGGAAAAATATAAATTTCTTTACAAACACCAGTATAGTTTTTGCCACAAACATTCAACAACTCATTCATCAATAGAAATAACAAAGAAAATTAAAAAAGCCATCAATAATAAACACTTTGTGTTTATTGCCATAAGAAAAGCATTCGATACAGTTGAGCACACAATCATCTTCGAAAAACTACAACTCTACGGTATATGCGGTAGTGGTGTAGTGGTAAAGCGCTCGCTTCATAAGCGAGAGGTTCCGAGTTCGATCCCCACCACGTCCCTGGTAGTACCGCGCTCAACTTGTTTCTCCGCGCAGCGGCCTTGTTCGACGAGGTTCGTGTTTCGGAGTTATAGAGTTAAGAGAGGGTTATAACCACTATTAAGTAGCCTTCTCATCTGTAGTAGCCTTCTTGGCATTGAGGAGGTGAATAACAAAAAAAAAAAAAAAAAAAAAAAGAGGTATTTCTTTTCTTTGGTTTTCTTCTTATCTTTGTAATAGAACACAATTTGTTTCATAAATGGTATTAACTCAGGACTAGCTAAATCTTTTAATTGTTCCGCAAGACTCGGTTTTAGGACTATTACTTTTTCTTACTTTTATTAATATTTTAAATGTTTCTCTTAAATTTTTTACTGCTTATCACTTTGCGGATGACACCAACTTGCTTCTAATTAACAAATCACTTAAAAAACTAAACAAAAATATGAATCACAATCTAGCTAATGTTGTTCAATGACTCCGCTCCAATAAATTATCGGAAATTATTATGTTTAAATCTATTCAAACAAATATATATATAAGCAATTCAATTTCAGATTAAGGGGGCAGAAAATAAATCCAGTTAACTCTATTAAATATCTTGAATAAAAGTATACTCTAATTTATTTTTTGCATCGCACCTTCAAGACTTAGCATCAAAATTAAGCAAATCGAATGGTGTTTTAGCTAAAATTCGTCATTATGTTAATCATGAAACTTTACTTAATATATACCATGCTATTTTTCACTCTCATCTCAGATATGCTTGCCAAATTTGGGGACAATCTAAGCAGCTTGCTTTCTAAGACTAACTTATCTCCAAAATAAAGTTATAAAATTGATTTATTTCCAACATACTATTTTGAACTGTAGCATACTCTATTTTTTATCCTTAAATTCCTTAAATTGTGTGACCTTATTCAGCTATCAAATTGACTATTTTTTAGATCTAAAATCATAATAACTTACATCTTACATTTATCAACTTTTTTAGTTATAGGGATAATTGTAGCTGTATTCTACGATCTGCTTTCAACTTTAAATTATCTGTACCTAAATATCGAACTGTTCATTACAAATATGAATCCATACAACATAAAAGCATATAAACATGGAACAATCTCTCTTCCTAACTAAAATCTCATGATCATCCTCAAAATTTAAAACTGCTCTCTCAATTTTTTAGAAAAATATTGTTTATAAATCTTATACTTTTCTACAAATTATTATTTATAACCCTAACTCGGAGCTTCTATTCATCTATTATTTTCTATTTTATCTCTTTTCTATTGTGATATATTACTAATTTTAATATCATTTATTAAATTTATTATTTTAAACTGAAATGTTTCAATAGTATTCTTTTTATCACTATTGTTGTTATTATTACTATATTTTTATCATAATGAATATTATTATTGTTGTTGTTGTTATTATTATTGTTGTTGTTATTATTGTTGTTGTTATTATTATTGTTGTTGTTATTATTATTGTTGTTATTATTATTGTTGTTGTTATTATTATTGTTGTTGTTATTATTGTTGTTGTTATTATTATTGTTGTTGTTATTATTATTGTTGTTGTTATTTTTATTGTTGTTGTTATTATTATTGTTGTTATTATTATTATTATAACTAGTTTTATACTATTGGCTTTGTATTATTGTTGTTGTTGTTATGATTGTTATTATTATTACTATTATTATTAATATAGTATATACTTTTTATAATTGATACTATTTATTTTTAACACTATTAATCACTACTACTACTTTAATTATTCCTACTTATATTATAATAACTATTATTATCTCCATTTTATTTTTATTAAGTCTGACAGGTGTTTACTTTATATTAGTAGTAATTAATATTTGTAAATATCCTTAATATAACAACTTTATTCAGAATATAATTAATTAAATAGAAAGATTAAAAGTCCTTGTTATAACCAATTTGATTAGTCAGTTAATTTATGAAGACTCTGCTGCAACTATGCATAATGTAATGTATATATGTACAAACAAATTGGACTTCGCGATATTGTATACAAAACAACGTTTGGGTATGAATATTTTTAAAGGTTCAAAGGTACAAAGTTACAAAGCGTCAGTTTCGGAAACCAACAATGCGTCAGTTTTGAGAATCTAAAGAGTCTCAAACTTTACGGTAATGCAGTGTCTTCTTATTTTAATATTTTTATTAAAGGTATATCTAGCCTCATTGCTTGATGACTTTTTGTGCGCATATCCCAAAAAATAACAAAAAGTTAAATACATATTTGTTAGCAACGGTAACCATAATACTTATACTAACTTTAAGCATAAGAACAGCAATACAAAATATAAAACACTCTTTGAAACATATCGCTTTTGGGGTCAGTTAATCAATAAAGTTAAGTAAATAACAAAAGTAAACTTAGTTTTTATATTTTTATGCAAGTTTATTTTTTTTATGGAAAAGAAAGACTAGTTCAGACTTTTACGTTACTTGAAAAAAAAAATATATTAATGTTAATAAAAAAATATATCAATGTTAACAAAAATGTTTTAAGTGAAAACAGAATGGAAAAATCTTTTTAAAAATATTAACAACTGGCTACAATGTCAACCATTACCAAATTTTATTCGAATAGTTATTTGAACTTTCTGAATATTTAGTAAAAAAAAAATAATACTCTCTTAATAAACAAGCCGTTGCATAGAGAAAATGTTTTAGGGTCAAATGTGACGTCAAATTTGTATTACGTCAAATTAACCAGTTTCTAGATAAGTTATTTGAATCAGAATCACTAATTATAATTGTAAAGAGTGATTACTACACGCATTTTTCGGAACATTAAATTTCTTTTTTTGAAAAAATGGTTTCCACCAAAAAGAAATTCATTTCTATTCTAAGAAACCTCTGTTGCTGTGTGAGATCAACAGAAATAAAAGAACAAAAGTAAGTGAACCATTATAATAACAAATACCATTTAACCATTAAATAACCATTAAATACCATTTACCATTAAATAACAATTAACCATTATAATAAAAAATACTTTGAATAATAACAAACGAGATTAGCTTTATTATAATATTTTCTGAGTTTGCCAAGTTTCATTTTCTTTAATTGAATTAAAAAAATAATTTTTTAAAAATTCAATTAATGAAAATCATTAAATGAAAAAAATGATTAAATGAAAATAATAACTTATATTAAATAATGCGTATAATTAAGTAAATTATTATATTTACTGTAGCGCAATAAACGAAAGTAAAGATTTCTCTACTTGGAGTAGTGTCCCTTCTGAACTCAATGATTTTGATAATCATGAAACAGTAAAACATTTAGAAAGTGGCAATTCGTCATCGATGTTAGAACAACTTAATCCTATAACTCCAACTGATGTTTTAGCTGCATCCAATTGCAACAAAGTTGATATTACGAACCAGGATTTACTTGATACATCATCCGGAAACTGGAGTCAAAGTTGTTTCAGTAAAACAAGCATATCAAACATTTCTCAAAAAAATAAGGTAAAATTTTAACTTTCCAGCATTTGCATGAAACTGTTACTCTTTTCAAGTTTTAAAATATATTTTTTATATAAATATTACTTATAAATTTTTTTTTGACTTCATATTAGACCGAGTTAAAAGCTATAATAATCAAACCGATTCATCCTTTATCTAAAAGTCGATCCTTTGAAGGTTATAAATCCAGACTGTGTGAATTAGAAAAATTAAGTACATCTTTGCCCAATTTAATGCAAGTTAAAGATAATAAATTCGAAGACTACACTGATAATATCGCAGGAAAAGATACTTTGCTTTCCGAAATCGAAATGGTAAAACTTTTTATATTCGAACATTATATATTCGAATTTGCTATGTTTATAACTTTTGGTCTCGATTATATCAATCCTTGGTTATAACTTTTATAGTTTCGATTATATCTATCAAAATTAGACGTTTTGCATTATATTATTATTATATAGTGAAGGGTTGTTATAAATTAAAAAGTTCAATTACCGAATATCAAAATAATGATAATAATAATAATAATAATAATAATAATAACAATAATAATAACAATAATAATAACAACAATAATAATAATTGTAATAATAGATTGCAAGCGATTTTGAACTAAGTTTTATAAACTGGGTTTGATTAGCTTCTACGTCAGCTTGTAGTATTTGTATTGTCTCGAGCGGAAATAACAAAGACTAAATTATTTTTTTTTTAATGATTTTTTGCAAAATAGCAAAATTTGGTTTTAATATTTCTTCCAACTAGTTCTATAATATTTAAACTTAACTTAACTGAAAGAATTTTCAAAATATCTACTTGCTAAGTTAACTAAATATTATAAAATAATTTTTTTGCTTTTTTTAAGTTAAAAGTACTAAAATGTACTTTTTGTTTCAAATATTTGCTCAACTTTTCTTTAAATTTATTTTTATTAAGTTTTTTTCAAGCTTTTATTTATTTTCTTTTAAAAAGAGTTGAGCTTACAAATTTTGAGAACTAAAAATGGTTGCTCGCAGATCTTTGGACACAGTTTATCACAGCGACATTACTTTTATTACTTTTAATTAGATATTATATTGTTAATTTAATTAGTTTTTAAGTAAAGAATATTAGTCCTAAAGTTTAATTTATGGTAATCATTTTAATTTATGCTAAACATAGTCTAAGTCTCTTGAGTGATAATAATCGAAACTATATTTACTAGACAAAACAATTAAACAGCCTGGATATAGCCACGTCTGCACGTCTATACCAACAAACCTCATTTATATATTATTTAATTATTTAGAAAATACTTTATTTAAAAATTTTATTTTAGAGAGAAAATAAAGTTAAAAACAACTCTTTCGAATTGGCAGTTGAAAAAGTAAAGTTTTATTTATAGCTAGTCATCCGTATTTATGTATACATATATATTGTTGTTCCAATTAATCAAGCATATATATATATATATATATATATATATATATATATATATATATATATATATATATATATATATATATATATATATATATATATATATATATATATATATATATATATATATATATATATATATATATATATATATATGTATGTATGTATGCATATATGTATGTATGTTATTAATCAATCATAATTTGTTGCTTAAAGGTGAAGAAGCTAATTGAAAGCCAACGCGATAATATTGTTAACCTCCAAAATCAAGAATTTGAAACAATGAATGAAATTAGCAGAAACGAGGCGATAGGATATAGTGTTATCAATATTCTTAACAAACATGAAACTTTAAAACTTGAAGAATTTTTAAAATCGATTAACAATTTTTTGTATAAAGTAATATTTCTCACGCAAAGGGTTAACCGTTATGAAATTGAACTTCATGAACTCGAGGAAGATAGAAGTTTTAAAAAAGTATAGATTTTGTTATTTTTTTATTTCACTTTTGCACTATAACAAATCAAAAAGATAGTCTTTAAGATAAAAAAAAACATAAAACAAGTAAATGAAACTTAAATGAAACTTAATTTAAAATGTTTTTAAGATTTATGTACTCATGATTTGGGTAAGAAAAAAAACTGTTATAATTATTTTATTGTAAGTAATATTTAAATCATTAAAGAAGTTTAGTAAGTTCAACCTCACACAAGTAAATATCAATTATGTTAAGTAATCCAAAAAATTAGTAAATTCTACGATAAACACTTAAATTTTTTGTTAACCAAAGTTGCTCATTTTAAACTTATTTAATTTTAGAACGCAATTATCAGAAAAGTACTAATGTTACAAAACGAAATAGAGGAATTGTACCGAAGTTTACAAAAAATAGGGTATAGACGTGGTAATCACATTCACCTAATACTTAAGAAACATCTTAGCGAAAATGACATTAGAAAATTTGAAAACTATCTAGGTACAAAATCTGATCTTGCATGGAAATTAGCTGAAATACAAGAAAATATTGAAATAGAAAAAAATTGTTATGCATCCCTTCAGCAACTCGCACTGAATTGGAACTTTGAAAGTTAATCTTTAAAATACTCAAAGATCACATAGAATGGAGTATTAATATTTATGAAGCCTTTTTATTTTTATATTTTTCATAGTGTAATTATTTAACTTTTTTTATAAAGAATTTGATAGTTTTTTGTGAGCTGTATTCTTAAATCAGGTGTTCTTGAAAAAAGCCGTTGTGAAAACTATAAAAGCTGCTTTTAATCACTTTTCACGACAAAGTAATTAATAGCAGTTGCGGGTAGCACATGATGTTATTAATACTATATTAGTTATTATTATTAGTTATTACTATTAGTTATTATTATTAGTTATTATTATTATTAGTTATTATAATGGGTGTTATTAGTTGATAGTTATTAGTAAATAAACCATTTCTAGCAATTTAACTTGATATAGGGTCATTCCACGCCAAGCGGTCCGATTTTCGAAATTTTCCCACTCGATTATCTCAGATTTTAATATAATTTTTTCAGTATGTAGTTAAACATGTTTCATGAAGATTAAGTCAAAAGTTTTAAGTCAAAATGTTTGTTTTTTCAGATTTTGTGGTACTATTTGGCTAACCCAAATTTCAATTTCAGTCTGTAGCTAAAAATCTTATTTTTGGGGTCTTATATTTTTGCAATAAAATGATAATATATCTTTAAAAAATGGATTCGATTCTTAGTAAACCGGAGGTGCAGATTGCAAATTATTTAATACAATTTTCATATCATGCTTAGAATTTAGTCTATGGCTCAACAAATAGCGTCACAAATTCAACACCATAAATTTTCATTGTTTTTTGTTGGGTCTGCAGAACAAAAGAGTTTTCATTATTGTTATTTTTTCTGAAAGTTCTACGTACTAATTTGATGATATGGATAAAAAATCAGCTTTTTAAAAATTGCTCATGTTGAGTTAATATGGCGACAAAAGTAGAATATCCTAAAATAACACGAGTTTGAACCCCTAAATCTTAATGTGGGCAGATTTTTTTTGTTTATTAATTGTATCATTCAAAAGAGTTTATTTCACAATTTTAGAAACAATGAAAATTATTTTAGAGAGATTTTTCCTTTGAACTAAAACCATCGTTTTTATAACCTAAGTTAGGTCTACAAGTTATTTGATATTATAAAAGCGATATTATGGTCTGTAAATTAACTTTATCCGTGTAGAGCTAATTTTAGTAAGTAGTTTTCTTTTTTTTTTCTACGGACAAATCTCTCTAAATTAAATTCAAAACTTTAATTTACACAAGTTTATCACTAACATTGACTGGAGTTATCAGAAGACGAAAGTTAGAATTGAAAATAAAACAAGAGCTATTTTAAATATATCTACATCCTGACATGCCTGTTGAACAAAACTCAAGTACTTGTTGTATTGGAAAATTTGACAGAACGTTATGTCATTTAAGTAGTTATTTATGAAAAGAGAGTTTTATTGACTTTTGCTCAGAGCTTTTCGATTGAGGAACAGAGTTTGATTGTCAGGCAAACTTATAATTTAATCGAAAATATAACTTTAGTTTGTTTGGGGCTACAAGAAGAAAAATTTAGTTTTATTACCAAGCCCCAAAAAATGCGTCATTACTAGATAAAATATAGTTTAACAATAAAATATTGTTACAATGAATATATCTCTGAGTTAATAATATAAAAGAAAATGTAAATATATCGCTTAGCGTTTTAAGTTTATAGTTTTTCAAAGAATAAGATTTAAGAATTGTTTTGTAAAATAAAAGAAACTAAATTTACTAAAAAATTAAAATGATAAAAATAACATTTAATAATCGGTTTGAAAAAATAAGAAGATATGCTATTCTATATAAAAAACATTCTATTGTTTAACTTAATTAAATTTATAATACTTTTAATTTTTGTCTTTCAGTAAAAGCAAATAAACAGTAAAAAGTAAAAGTAAAGGATTAATAAAGAACGCAAAAATAATTTTTTCAAAAAGAAGATTATCATTTAAAATAATGAAATATATGTACATATGTTGATTAATTATGTATTAATAATCTACAGTAATTATTTAATTAACTATTATTATTGATTTCTAATTTAAAGAAGTTTTATTAGAAATTCAAGTAAAAAAATTGACAATATGACATAGATGATATAATATGTTTAAGTGACATTATTAATACTAACCTTTCTGAGATTGGAATCTCACTTTTAAGAATAAAACGTGTTAGTAAGAGAGATTATGTAAAGGGAAAAATTCGGAAAGTGCAAATAACAGTTGCTGAAAAAACAGCTGCTGTTAGTGGTTTATCGCGAAATAATAATGCCCTATCATTAAGCAGTGCCAGTGTGGAGAGTGAAAATTGCATTGACTGGTTAGATTTAAAAACCAAAAAACTTTTGACAATTTTTAACAAGGGGGAGCGAGGGGGGATGAAGGTCAAGAAAAATTGAGGTCAGCAACGTTACTTTTTTCAATAAATTTATTTACTTAAAAAAGGAAAAATAGGCAGCGTTTGTAGGCTTATGATACACAATCAAACAACCTTCAGTATTTTAATGACACTAAATTTCTACATCTTTTAAGCAGTGTTATGTTTTAAAAATACCTAACAGATACAGAACTAAATAAGCAAACACGAGATGCTTACTCGTTACTCAATTACTTTTTTTAAAGTTTGTGTTTGTTAGATTTATATAAGTACATTGTCTACATTTTATTATTTAAATGTTTATACCAGGGGCAATATGCTGCTCGCAAGCCGAATTTGATGTTAAAATTTCAATGTTAAAATGCGGCTCTTTAGCTTCATGCCCAAATACTTTTATAATATTGAAAACAAGATTTAGTAGCTCTTTGAAAACTGGAAAATTTTTATAAACTGTATGCTTTGGCTCTTCCGTCTTAAAAAATTGCCAACCTTTGGTTTATAAAAATTATCAAATGCATTATTTCGTTATACTAGATTCTATTAGAAATATTTTTCTTTCAATGTGAAATTTGATTAGCTGTCGACGGGTACACGGGTACCCACCCGTTGGTCACTACCTGAGTAGCATTATCAAATGCTACCCGTTATCCCAAATTACCCAAATGCTACCGTTACCCAGGCAAAAACAAAATATATATTTTATAATTTACTGATGATTAATTATATATACTTTTTAAGTTTGCAATTATTAATCATAATATAACAACTTAAAAGTACAAACTTGTCATGTGAAAAAGGTCTTTAAGATCTTGTCAAAATTTCAGTAACTAGGATTTCTTTACCATAGTAAGAATTTCGGAAAACATCGAGGAATATTCTCCTCCATCAAAGTATTAATGTTTTTTTTTGTTCTTTTATATTGGAACAATTTTTTTATTATTGACATACTACCGACTTGTAGTTCTTCGACAAGTTACATGAATTTAATTTTTTATCCTTCTATCATGCACTGGAAGAAGTTTAAACCAAGAATGTTGCATGTAGTAATCACTTTTACTCCTATTCGCTTTTTTGTTCAGAGCAAGCCTTTGTAATTTTAAATGGTTATATATATTTTTAAAAAATGTTTATATGTTACGTTTTTTTTTCTAAACATATTACTTTTAATCACATTTTGTTAAAGTTGTAAACTACTACTATTACTCCTACTTAAAATGTTTTTGTTTTGTCTTTATTTTATTTATTTTTCTCTCAAGGAGAGGGATAATTAATTGTTGAGGTAATTTTATAGGGAGGCGGGGGTTTTCTGAAAATTTGACAAGTTGTAGACTAGAGGAGAAGGTAAAAACTGCTCGAAAATTGTTGACGTAATTAATGGACAGCCCCTTATAAATAAAATGATTATAGAATAAAATTAGAAAAAAGAAAACTACTTACTAAAATTAGCTCTACACGGCTAAAGTTAATTTACAGACCATAATATCGCTTTTAAAATATCAAAGAACTTGTAGACCTAACTTAGGTCATAAAAACTAGATGGTTTTAGTTCAAAGGAAAAATCTCTCCAAAATAGTTTTCATTGTTTCTAAAAGTGTGAAATAAGCTCTTTCGAATGGTACAATTAAAAAAACAAAAAAATTTGCCCACATTAAGATTTAGGGGTTCAAACTCGTGTTATTTTCGAGTATTCTACCTCAACATGAACAATTTTTAAAAAGCTGATTTTTTATCCATATCATCAAATTAGTACGTAGAACTTTCAGAAAAAATAACAATAATGAAAACTCTTTTGTTCTGCAGACCCTACAAAAAAACAATGAAAATTTATGGTGTTGAATTTGTGACGCTATTTGTTGAGCCATAGACTAATTTCTAATTTCACACCTTTAGAGACCCCAAGTGCGGGATTGTTGTTTATATATATATATATATATATATATATATATATATATATATATATATATATATATATATATATATATATATATATATATATATATATATATATATATATATAGTATATATATATATATATATATATATATATATATATATATATATATATATATATATATATATATATATATATATATATATATATATATATATATATATATATATATATATATATATATATATAGCAACAATCCAGCACTGGGGGTTTCTCGAGGTTTGAAAAGTTATTGATAAGGGTAAGGGGAGGTCAAAATCGCCAACAAATTGTTGAAATAATTAAGTGACAGTTCCAACGTTGGTTACAAGAAAATGCGCTTCTAGTATGCCGATAACCGGAGACAATGAATCAAAAACAAAAATTTTAATTAAATTGAAAATCAATTTAAAAAAATAATTTGTCGTTTTGATAAATTACTTTTTTTAAATAATTATCCAAAAAAGTTCAAATTATTCTTAAAATAAATAAATTTAAAATTTTTTATAATAAAAACCCTTTAGATTTGCTCCGAGTTTTTCTAAATACCGTATCTTAAGTCTGTACAACGTGAAGTTTTATGTTATATAATTATTTCCAAGGTTTTTAAATAGAGTGATTCTTATTATTTGTTTCGACTTAAAAATGGCTGGGTTTTCATCCAGGAAAACTATTATTTATTGGATTCGTAATGACCTGCGTTTGCATGATAATGAGTGTTTAAATTTTGCTTGTCGAGATGGCTCACATGTTTTACCACTTTACTGTTTTGACCCTGACCATTACAAGTTAACACACCATTTTGGATTCTTAAAAACTGGTATACATAGAGCAAAACTTATACTCGATGCTGTGTCCGGATTACGAACCAGTTTACAAAAAAAAGGAAGTAATCTTATTATTTCTAAACAAAGACCAAAAGAAGCCATTGAAAAATTAATTTTTGAATGTGAACAAACAGCACCAGTAACATCAATTGTTTTTCAAAAAGAAATAGCGAAAGAAGAAACAGACGTAGAAGAATCGGTTTTTAAGGTGTGTGATTCAAAAGGAATAAAAGTATTGCCTTTTTGGGGTTCTACATTGTATCATATAGAGGATATTCCATTTCAAATAAATCAAATTCCTAATACATACACTTTATTCAGAAAAGGTGTTGAAAAATGTCCTGTCAGAAAACTTAATCCAATACCAGACAAAATAAGTTCTTTGCCAAATTTAGAAAATTTTTCTATAGGCGAAGTTCCTTTGCTTAAAGAACTTGGTTTTGATAAAAATGAGTATGAGACTGACATTCGATCAGTATTTCCATTTAATGGTAGTGAAGTTGATGCTATTAAACGCCTAAATGAATATTTATGGGGCAATAATGCAATACTTACTTATAAAGAAACAAGAAATGGTTTATTAGGAAAAGACTACTCTACCAAGTTCAGTCCGTGGCTGACTCTAGGAAGCTTATCTCCTAGAATGATCTATCACAAAATAAAAGAATACGAAGAGCAGAAAAAAATCAAGGAAAATGATTCTACTTATTGGGTTGTGTTTGAACTTATTTGGAGAGACTATTTTAAGTTTATTTGCTTGAAGCATGGCAGTAAAGTATTTTTTAAGGGTGGATTAAAAGGCGGTAAAGGTCCTTGGACCTGGAAACAGGATTTAAATTTATTTATGAAATGGGCTAATGGAGATACTGGTATCCCATTTGTTGATGCTAATATGAAGGAACTTTTAGCTACTGGTTGGATGTCTAATAGAGGAAGACAAAATGTTGCAAGCTTTCTTGTTAAAGATTTAAATTTAGATTGGAGAATGGGAGCTGAGTGGTTTGAGTCACTGCTAATTGATTCAGATGTTTGTTCAAATTATGGAAATTGGAATTATATAGCTGGAATTGGAAACGATCCTCGCAGCAATCGAAAGTTTAATGTAATAAAGCAGGCTGCAGATTATGATAAAGAAGGTGATTTTGTTAGAACATGGCTACCTGTTTTGAAAAAATTAGGCATTTGTCATACCCCTTGGAGATTATCTGCTTCTGAGTTAAATGCAGGTGGAGTTGATTTAGGTAAAAACTACCCACATCCAATAATAGTAGCACCTGAATGGGCGAAGCATGCATTAAACATGAACAGTAAAAATTGTTTTCATGAACATAGAGGTAAGCAAAATGGTCAAAAACGTTCTATTGATTTTTATTTTAAATCTGGAAAAACTGGACAGTAGATCTTTTTTTAGTTTACATTTTTAAGTGTAGCTTATAGGAAACTATTTTATTATTTATATTATGTTAATTAGCACAATGCTTTATAGCAGAAGCATATCTTTGTGCAGTATGTCAGGAAGGTTAGAATTTTATTGTCATGTTTTTTTCATCATTGTGCAAAATAAAAAGATCTTATTTTGAAGAAATTTTAAAAAGTACTTTGTAGACATTATATAATGCATTTTTAGGCATCAAGTATAATATATATAGAGATCAACATTTTTTTCAAAATCTTGTTTTCTTTACTATCTATAGATAGTTAGTAAAAATACATATATAATGTAATATATATTATATAATGTAAGATGAAGTATTGCATATTAAAAGCCAGTTTTTATAAAGAGGCAAGTACAAATATATTGTTTTGGAGAGTTTTCATTTTGTCTTTTAGATTGTACTTTTATATTGTATATATTGTTTTTATTTTGGTTATTATCTTGTAACAAAATGTTGTAAGCATTTTTTTTCTTCTATAATTTTCTGTGCTTTTATATTAAACTTGGTAGCAATTAATACTTTTATATATCAAAAAATAAGCCGAACCGGTCTGTAGCAGTCATAACTGCTACAGACCGGTTCTTTATTATATTTCATATAATAAAGAACCGGTCTGTAGCAGTTATGACTTTACGATATCAAATTTCAATAATAATATTTCAAAACTCAAATTAATTTAATAAAGCGTATTAGGACTGAAATAAATCGTATTAGGAACGTAAAAAAAAATACATATAATTTGAAAAATCATCAATGAAGTTTGAATATTCTAAAATATTTTTCTTGAAGGCAATTTATATTTTCTGCACACGTTACTTTTCACTAAAATTTTATTCCAGATACGAGGAGTACAAAGCGTAATTTTAAATTATTTCTGTTTAGTTTTGCGGGCTCTTTTTTGCATAAAATTAGTATAAAGTTAGGTTTTATTTCATATATCGTAAAAAAAATGAGGGGCATAGTTGAGATTAACTCCAGTATTTAAGAGTTATATGTTTAGCTCGTTTAACATAAAAATATAATTTCGAAAGATTTTTTTTTTATTTGTAATTCGTAAAACATGCTTCTATTTCTTGATAGTGCTTCTAGTTTGTACTTATAAAAACTACTCCAGTTAATATTAGCGTAATTAAGTAACTTTATATAGAATTGAAATAGGTTTGTTTTAAAATATAATATGAATATGGACATTTAAATAAGCAAAATACAAATAAATAAACGGACACGTGTTGGGAGAAGGGGCAGATGGGTTTACAGTGAAAGTTGCAAAGTCGCCAGCTTTGATCCCGTCCTCTAATGTTTAGAACAATAAATAAGCTAGAGAAAAATAAACAAGTTTACTTTTTTTGTATCATTTACGTTTAATTTTCGTTTTGGTTTTTCATTTAAAAAACTAAAACAAAAATCTCTTAAAAAGTATGGCACCAGGCGCGTACTGGTGCACCGGGATACCGGGAAAATGCCTGTAGGCCCTCTTAAAAATTTTAAGACCTGGGCCTCCTACCAAATAGGTACGTGTAGTTTCAGTTAAATTCAGTAACTTCATTTCATAATCGCTTTGTTTTTTTTTAAATTCTAGAATATTACATTTTTTTGGTAATACAAACTATTAAAATAATAATTTGAATAAATTGAAAATTGTGTATAATGTTAAAATTATTTTATATTTGGTGCGGTGAACCTAATTAATGTTATATACTTATATATAATGAAATAATAATATTAAGACAGGACTTTGAAATTAGTACACAGAAAAGTTAATGTAAATGTGGCGTGAATCCGTGGTTTAAACCCTACCTCTGGGCAAGTTTTGCGACATCGGTTAGAAAGGAGACGTTAACTTCCAATTAAATCTTCATCAGCGGTGCTCTGTGATACGACCGTAAGGACTTCTTGGGACACCTAAATAAAATTAAACAAAAAAAAATAAAAGGAGTGGAAAAATATAACTATTAAGACTTCAATAATTGTTATTACGTAGTACGTACCAGTCCTTGTCGTGTTTCGTATGTATTATTTTGTTTATTTTTTTTGTTTAATACATAATAATTTATTTAAAAACTATAATTGTTATTAGTACCTATATTATCTATTTATTCAGCATTGACCATAGTAATTAATAAGATAAGATGCTCGTTGTCGAATGTAATTTAATTGAACCAAGAATGATGACATATAGCAATTTATATATGTGCAAATTGTATTTGCACTTTATGAAATTTCTGCTACTAATGGTTTTTTAAACAGCGTAAGAAGTACAGCTCAAAATTTACTAGCTCGATCCATTAGGAAACAGTATTAACAGCAATGATGTTTTTGCAAATATTTAAGTTTACTAATTCTCTATCTGATTACCTACAAACATCTGGTCTAGGTTATATTTAAGCATGACGAAAAATTTATGGAACAATAAAGTCTTTACAAGAAAACCAAAGAGAACTTTTGTCAGTCAGTGCAGCAGCAAAAATATTCATTGAATTTGTATTCTGTGTAATTTTGGAAGATGAGCCAGACATTGATATAGAATTAGAGCTTCGTGAAAAGAGAAACAATACCAATCAAAACGTTATCGAGAAAATTCAAGTACTAACAAAAACATAGGAGGAGAAGATACTCCCGAAAATGTTTATAAAATCGAAACATTAAAGGTAGTTATGGGTAGCATTATTGCTCGAATGGGAATATAATAGACTTGAATTACAATGTAGATTGCCTTGCTTAAATGTAGATTTTCAGGCAGTAAAAAACTATTGTGATCTTGAACTATTTGATCCAAGAAGGTTTGAAGATATTGCGAAAAATGGAATTCATTCTGAAGTTGTTCGTAAAATTAGTGAGCTTTTACCTTATATCAATAAACATAAATTAGGAGAACAATTATTATCATTTGTGAAATTCTGGCCTCAAATATCTACAGCTGATACTAGAGATGTATATGATGTATACCATAACCAAAACAATTTGCAACAAGATTCAAACTTTAAAGATTTTGAATATTCTTGGAAACATGATAATAATTATTATCATTTTCCTAATTATAATAGCATTTCCTTATTATAACAAGTGTAGGGGAGAGTGGGGCACCACGATGTACTTTTGGTTTTTGTTATGTAACTACTTTTTTAAACACGTTTTTTTTAGTGATTAATGCAATTTGTAAATAAACATTATACCTTCAAGATTAAATTATTAAACTACCAAAATAAATAAGGTCGAACTTGTAAAAACTTGTTGAGTAAAAGTCGAATTTTGTATCAAGGTACCCCACCCATGGGGTACCTTGATACAGTCTATGGGCCACCATGAAAAAGGATAACAAAAAAATTATAAAATGTAGGAAAACTTAACAAAAAATCATATGTAAAAATAGAAACAACGTTTCCTTAAGACTCATTATAAGTTTTTAAAACTAAGAATAGGAATCACGTTCATCACTTAATAAATCACTTTCAGAAACAAAGTTTTTATTTTTATTTTTCTGATGAGATAGTTGTTTCTTTATCTTCCTTTTCTTTTTCTTTACTTCAGTACATTTTTTGTTGGTGCATCTGTTGCTATTATACCGCTAACATTCTCATGAGGTTTTCTTTTCTTTTTTCTTTCACCAGCCTACAGGAATCCTTTAAACTGAGAAGGGCTTATACAAGTTAATAATTTCAGAATCATTGGCTTGACTTGTACTTGGTTCGGAACTGACAAAAGGCTTCTAAAGCTTTTCTGGTGAGAGTAACAAGTTATTGATATTCAGAGTTTTTCCAGTGTTTGTTTGATATGTATTTGGATTGTTTCTATCAGTAACAACACTACATAAAAAATCTACTTCTGAATATACATTCTTGTCAAAAGGAAATATTCTACTTTCCTAAATCTACTTCGAATGTTAGTGATAGTTAAAATTTTTTTCAAATGCAATGCTAAGACAATATGCAATTTCGTAAATAGTGATTCTTCAGGGATGATTTAGAACACTCACAGCGACACTCCAGGATAATTTAGAAACAAAGATTTTACTGTGTCATTATAATAAACTTTAAATGGAGCTAATAGAGAAACATCTAGGGGCTACTACTACTACTGAGAAGGGCCCTTCTACTATGTGGTAGTATAAGACTAGTAACACTGTTACATTTAGCAAGATCAAGAGCATTCTTCGATAAGTGGCTCTCATGATTACATTTAGCAAGATCAAGAGCATTCTTCGATAAGTGGCTCTCATGATTATCAAATATAAGTAGAGAATGATTTTTCTTTGACAAGAATTTGATATAAAATGTTGAACTACTTCTACAAATAACTCTGTATTCATCCATCCAGTTGGATTTGCAAGACCAAGAGATCCAAATGGTGCAATATTAAGGATATGTTGCTTATAGATCTTAAAATTGACGATTTACTGCTTCAAAAGATTTTTTTTGCTCTGTAGTAAATACTTTTCTTGTAAAAAAAATTGGGTTTCATATATAATAATTTCCATTCGAAATAATAATTTCTCCTTCTTTTATTCCTTTTTTCTTTTTTACATATCTGTATACATAAAAACACACATTTAGAATTTGCTTTTAGTCACAAACTTATACAAGTTTCATTTAATAAGTAGGACAAATACTTATTGGTGCAGAATACATGAGCATAAATTACCAGCAAAAGGTGCTGTGATTAAAATCAACTTTTTCTGCAGCGTTTGATGAACATCCTTCTGTTAAATGTTAAATGAAAACCCTCCTGTTAAAAATAAATCAACAGCTACCTTTCATTGAACTATTCGAGAAGGTTCCTTTACTAGTTGTTCAATAAAAAAAAGTCTTTACAATGTATAAAAATTCATTTCATGGTCATTTCATGATTTAATACCACGCTAAACTTTAATTAACATCTATAGATTTTATATATTAACAGAAATCAGTATAAAAACATAAAATAAATGAATGCTAATCCTTAATCAAAAAATTGTTCATAAATATTTTGATATAAGTATAATAAAGCAAACTTATGTTTATATAAACTTGTGTAACTTATGTTTATGTGACAAAATTAATTTTATTACTATATAAGTAGATCATCATACTACATGCATAAATACTGAATAGCATAAAATTTATTTTTACTACATAAACTTTATTTAATGGTCCACCAAATTTTTTTACCAAGTTAAGTGAAACATTAAAGTATAGAAGTCAATAATTATAGTATGCTTGACTACCGAATAATTTACAAAACGGTACATTTATTTAGTTTCATGGTGCCCCACTTAAACTGTTTCATGGTACCCCATACATTCTGATAGAATAAGATAACTGGTTTTTGTTTTTCAAATAATTATTTTATTAAATCTTTGCCACACTGAAGAGCTCATGAAACATAGTTTACAAAATAGAAGCACTTTCCGAAGAATACAGTGAATAAAGTATCGTAAAATGCTACAACTCCAAAAATTTAGAAATTACTTTGCAACGAAAAAAAAAAAATTGGAACCTTTTCCGATATTATTGACATATTCTGATTTGAATTATACGTTAAACAATACATCTAGTAGTAACTAATTACAACTCAAAAGGATTTTTCATAATACTTTTATATCACTGTATAGTTGCTTTGTTTCATGATGCCCCATGTGACAAAGCCTCAACCCTATCAAAAAAAAAAAAAAATGTAACTCATGTTTATTTTGCGTAAAAAAATGTTATTTATAAATTCAATATGTATTCTTTAGTGTATAATAAATTATTTGAAATATACAAGTTTCTTTTAACAATTCCTCTTACCAAAGTGTCGTATGAACGATCGTTTTCGAAATTTAAAATAATAAAAACACGTTTAAGAAGTTATTTAACACAAGAGAATTTGGAATCATTGTTTTTGATGAACTGTGAAAGGGAATTGTTGGCAGACATCACACCGAATCAAGTCATCGACTTAATTTGTGAAAAAAGTACCGAAATGTTAAGAAATTTGAAAGTTTAGCTTTTAAACATTTTATTGAACTTTTTCATTTTGTATATTATTTCTGTATTGAACTATATTTAATAACATACTATTCATATTTTATGATTTATACTACGCAATCGAGATTACTTAAATAAAAATAATTATGTTAAAATTGTTATTTATTTTTATAGAACTTAAATTAAAATATAGATTTGGTTTATTATTTAGGTTCATGTTAATTGAATAGTTTTTTCTTAGTGTAAGAAATGGGGAGATAACCTGGCTATTACTATAGGTATACAGGAACCAAATGCTATTAGTATATTGTATATTAGTATAAGTTTATTGTATATATAGTAAGTGGGCTCTAATTATATCCAGTTTCCTGGTAGAGAAAATAGACCCAGTACGCGCCTGTATGGCACCGTATTATTATGAATTTTCTGCTCAAGTAAGAGGTGTAAAAAGTGGAGACGCGTGGGAGCAGCGTCCTCACTATGACTTTCCGTTGTAAAGAAATATCCAATTGATTAATTTTAATTGATAGATGTTAATCTTATATAAAACTATTAGGAGAAAATTAAGGTAGCACACTTATGTTGGGCAAACGTATGTAAAACCATCGCGAACGTCGGCTGTTTTTTCCAATGCAAAACCAACGTTGATCTGATGTCATTTGTTCAATGATAAAATTAATACAGACGGAACTAAAAACAGCTGATACATTTACATCGGTCCAACGTAAACATCGCAAAAAGTTGATTGTTTTTACGATGTAAACCCAACGTTGATCCAATGTACATAACCCAACGTTGATTCAATATATATAAATCAACGTTGATCCAATTTATGTAAAAACATCGCAAAAGTTTGATTTTTTTTACAAACTAAACCCAACGTTGATCCAATGTTATTAATCCGTCGTTGATTCAATGTATACATTAAATCAACGTTGATCCATATACATTAAAACAACGTTGGACTTTATACATTAATCAATGTTGCGTTTGCATCGAGGAAAGGCATATATACAATTATACATTTGTATAATTTATGAGAATTATATTTCATTCAAATATTTCAGTTGATAATGGAAATATATTTTGCTAATATATTATTCTCTTTTTTGATGAAATATCAAGCCACAAGTACAACATACATAAATAATAAGTCTTTAATCACATGCAATATAATAAGCTTAAACATATGTCATAAGCAAGAATATGTATGTACAAATACAATATATACAACTATATATGCGTATAAATTTATAATATTTTATGTTTATATGTATATGCTTAACATAAAAACAAATAAATTCAATTCAGATAAAAGCTAAATATAAAGTTGTGCAAACGTAAAATATAACGTTGAATCAACTTAAAATACAACGTTTTGCAAACGTAAATTACAACGTTGTGCCAACGTAAAATATAACGTTGAATCAACATAAAACATTACGCAATGCCGACTTGAAATACAACGTTGAACCAATGTTTTTTGGTTGTTTGCGACATTGCATTTGTAACCAAAATGATGTTGGCCAACACAACGCACAACATTGTTTTAACGTTTTATCAACGTATGTGTGCTAGCTGGGTTGTCTCAGAGAGCGTATTTATTGACTTCTTAAATTCCATAATTGCTAAAGGAAATAAAATGAAAGTTTTGATATTCAACCGTAGAAAAAGAATATTAAACATTAACAACAGTTGCTCTAAAAACTACAACATAATTATGTTGTAATTTTTATAGCAACATTTCATTTAAAGTTACAAGCGCTTGTAAACCAGTGTTGGTTCCTACAAAATATTTTAATGTTACCCATATATGGCAATTGCATATTGATCATATATGTATGACTCTTTACCGTCTGAAAATCACACTAAAACAGAACTATCATCAGACGGAAATTTTACAGGAAAGTTTCACGTCGGCAAAAAAGGGGCGGAGGGGACCTTATTTAAATTTTTTTAATTTAATGGATACAGACAATCTAGTCCCGACAAAAAAGGTATATGACTCATATGATTCCACATTTTTCATTAGTGAATTAAAAGTGTTTTTAAATTTATAAATATCAAAATTTTGTTTAATGCAAGATTACAACATAAAAAAAGAAAAAAGATTCAAGATTACATTATTAACAACTTTTTCTTTCTATTATATCAATACTTGGATTTAATATAAACCTTTTTTAGCTACTGTTCGATACAAAACGAATAAATTATAAACTTAATGAAAAGTTTTTGTATTCATATATACTGAATGTATTTGTTAATAAATCTATTAAGTAACGCAAAAAATATAATACTTTACTTTTTATGTTTTTTTAACTGGTCTGTGGTTCTGCATCTGCATTTGTATAATTGTATATAAGAAAAGTATAAATGTAAAAACGAGCCATTAAACTTGTTTACATGTGTTTTTCCTACACCTGGCTTATGTGAAACTTTCATGCATGAGTATAGTGCGACATTTGGTGTATGAGTATAGTTCTTATTTGGTGTGATTTTCAGTGGTATAATCATTATAGCCACACATGGATCGCATCCCATAAAGGAGAGTGATAAGCATAATTAGAGAGTTTGGTTTTCATCAATTTAATGCAAAACTTTTTTTTCCATTCTTTTTTGATATCATCATCGAAGAACGGTAAAAATTTTAATAAGTGAAACACTTTTATTTTTTCAAAAGCACTACAGTCAAAATGAAACAACCAAACAAGTAACAAGTAATATGCTATGGTGAGGAAGTGGTTAGAGTTCTGGCTAAGAGCCATATGGTCCGTAGTTCGACGCCGGCTCTTGCCCAATAAGCAACATTGGTAAGGAAAGGGATGTGAACTTACAAGTTAAATGCACTTCCCCGGTCCTCTGTCGGGGTACTCAGAATAAATATCTATATATTTTTTTATATGCATTTTCATTATGTTTTAAGAAAATTTGAGCACTAGTTGGATAACTGGTTTCTAAACAAACAATCAGACAAACGAAACCTATTTAATGACTATGGTATAACGTTGGTTCAGACTATTTTATGGTTCAGACTATTTTATGACTATGGTATAACGCTCGTCGATTTGACGACGTCACGTCGACGAACGTTTCCTATTATTTTCTTGGAGGTTTGAATAACAACGATGTAAATAATCAAAATTTGGCGGGATCTAATGTTGTAACCTGAAGCAGTTAGGTTGAAGCAAAAATTCCTCTCTAAAATGTTAACTTAAAGTTCAACTTTTAAATAAAATAATACAACACAAAAACGTGTAAATTTAGCATTATAATATTAACTTTCAATAATAAAGACAATACTACTTTAAGAAGATATTATAAATATCCACTATCATCCTAAATAAAAACTGCATGCTCAATATTTTTCAATCTTTTTAAAAATAACAACAATAATAAAGAAATTTCAATAGTTTTATTAATTCACAATTTGAAATGTAATATAATTTGTAATATGTGATGTAGTAAAAATCAAATATTAAAATTAATGTAGCTTATAAGTTTAAATCTAAAGAGTATAATAAGGTTATACTCTTTATATAATGTAATAAAGTAATGAAATAACTAGGCAATCAAGTTGTTCGAACATAAAACTAACAAACAATAAACATCCATTATAAATCCAGTTTTAATATTTGTGTCAATTTACATTTATATTTTCTTTAAATAAACATTTTTAACATACGAAAATTTGTTTTTGCTTTCGTGTTTTTTGTAACAATTTATTTTAACTACAATATATATATATATATATATATATATATATATATATATATATATATATATATATATATATATATATATATATATATATATATATATATACATATATATATATTTATATTTACATTTATATGTATATATATATATATATATATATATATATATATATATATATATATATATATATATATATATATATATATAATATATATATATATATATATACATACATACGTACATATATAATAGGCATGTATATCAAAAATATTGTTTTGGATGGCTTTAAATCATATGCTCAGCGAACTGAAGTCAATGGGTTTGATCCTTTGTTCAATGCAATAACTGGGCTTAATGGTAGTGGAAAATCAAATATTTTAGATAGCATTTGTTTCTTACTTGGAATCACTAATTTGACACATGTCAGTTTTTTATATACATTTTTTTATAAATAGAATTAATGTTTGATTTTGCAGCTTTCTTTTGTAAAGTAATCATAAATGCAAAAAAAAAAAAAAAAAAAAAAAAAAAGTAAATATTATTAAATGGTAAAGTTTTTCCAGTTTTTTTTTAAGTGCACTGCTGTCTTGAGGCAAAAAAAAACCTAAATTATCCTGCTAGTTTATAACGACTTAATTTAGATTTTATGCTGTGTTAATTATGTTTTTGATTATATTATTAGGTACGTGCTACAAACTTACAAGATTTAATTTACAAAAGTGGGCAAGCTGGAGTTAGTAAAGCAACTGTCACTGTAACTTTTGACAACAAAGATAAAGATCAAAGTCCAGTTGGTTATGAGGCTTTTGATGAGATAACAATTTCTAGACAGGTAAAAAAATTTCTATAAAAACTAAAATTTAAATATACTTATTATCATAATAAATGCAAATAAGTATATTTAAATGTACAATTCTAAATTTCCAAATACAAATTCAAATACAAATATATTAAATTGGCATTTTCCAAATACAAATACAAATATTTGTAATTTAGGCTAAGAAAAAGTTCAAATTTTTTTTCAAGACAAAACTTATAAAATGGTCTACTGTATAAGAGAATGAAAACAAGTCTAACTAATACCCATCAATAACAAATTTTTAAATCGATTTAGCGTAAAATATGAAAAAACAGCAAACCTCTTGGTATTTACCAAAAAATATTGGTTAACCTAAATTGTAGAGCTACAAATACATTTCAATCAAATATAAATACAAATATTTTATCAAATACAATACAAATACGACAAATTAGACCAATTTTTGCCAACTTTTTATTCATTTATTTTTTAAATATCGCCACTTTAACAAGGCTGCAAACAACCACTGATAGAGTTGGAAGTTACTAGAAGAGACGAGGTGAAGTTTATGAAGATAATGGTTAACAGACGACTTAAACGATAGAAAATTATATGAATCAGAAAATTATATCAATCAAAACAAGATGAAAGGAGTCAATTCTTGGTTATCGGGCTTGCCAATGGTTGAAGGTTGGCTGCAAGAGCAGCCAACCTTCAATCAATTGTTCAATAAACCTTCAATCAAGGTTCAATCAACCTTCAATCAATTGTTCAATCAACCTTCAATCAAGGTTTTTGAGTCTTTAAATAACCAACAGTTAATCTTGAACCTTCAAGGTTCAAGATTAATTGTTGGTTATTTAAAGACTCAAAAACCTTGCTTATGATAGTAAGAAGACTACTGGGACAATAGTTAGATAAGTCAGATCGCTCTCCAGAATTTTTAAAAATAGGGATAACAGATGTTGCTTTCCATCAGGCTAGAAAACAAGACTCAGATAAGCACTTGTTAAATAGCAAGACTATAACAGGTATGTTATCCAGACCACAATCTGTAGAAGCGTCTAGGTAGGAAATCACTTTATATACAAAAGCTGGGGTGATATGAATGTCAAGCAATGGATCAACCTGTTTGTTGTCTATATTAGGTTGGATGTGATTAGTGGAATCAAGAGATGAGATTGATGTTCTTAGGGGTAATTCAATGTCAATTGATCCAGAAATTTTTAAAAATGTCACCATATATCTCAGGTTTTGCTGATTTTTGCACAGTTAAGAGTACCTTGTAAAATAAGAATTTCTTGAAAGTTTTAGCTTCTAGCTCCAAGAAGATCCCAAAATATGACCATATTACTTTTGGCAAATTTTGGCCAGGCCCCTTTTTGTAGCAGATGATTGTGATTGATTTTTCACTACATTCCAGACAAGCTGGAACTCTGAAACTTTTGGCATTTCTTTAGTGCTGATGGACATGCATGTTAAAATTGTTTCCAGGGCCAAAGACACCAGGGGGGGAGGGGTTGGTTATGTACCCCACCTTTTTGTAGGGAAATCCTGCAATAGATTTTTCTATACCTTTTGGACAAGCTGGAGCTCTGAAACTTTCAGCATTTGTGTAATTTTAATGAACATGTGTTAACATTGTTTTCAGGTCAGACAACCAGAGAATCGATGAAGCTTGGGCACCAGGGCCCATGCCCTACTTGATTTCTCCACAAAAATTTTTTTTTTTTTTCCATTTTCAACAAAATAAATATAATTTTGAAAATATTGTCTTTAAAAAAAAAAATTTTTGGTTGGTACTTGTTCCATACTCTTTTTGATCATTCTATATACAAACACCTTTCTTAAAATGTCTTAAGAAAGTTCATATTTTTATAAGAATTTTGATTTAGAGGTATATGGATTAAGAACTAGTGGTATGCTGGCCCCAAAAGGCTATGCAGGAATCTCATATGGGCTTATTTCTATTTATCCTAAAAGGGCCTTTTTTTTTGAATCTTTTTACTTAAACAAATTCACAAAATGATTCACAAATAATATTTCTTTGCTTTATTTTTTATTTCACAAGCTAAATTTTTTTATAAATTTGAAGTGTTAAACTTCTAGCACTATTATATTATTATTATTTTGCATAATAAAATGCAACCATTTGTAACATTGGCTGTAAAACAAAGTCAATATTAAAAAAAATAATTGATTGTTATGTCACTTAAATCGCTTATTATATCAGTTGTAATATAGGTAAAATACTTTACGTTAGCTAATAATTGTAATGAGAAATAATTGTATTTGATTTCAAATTGTTCAGGAAAAATAATCATATTGATAAAACTTTAATTAAATTTGTATGACTAATTGTTTTTTCATAAACAAAAATTAAAAAATAAAGTTATATTTTGTATTTTTAAAATGTTTTAAAATATAAATAATATGTGTATGTTTTTATGTAATTGTTCTTGTTGTATGTAATATTGCTATTTTAAAATTAGTTAAACATTTTTTCTACATACAAGAACAATTTCATGCTGCATTTTATTTCTATTTAAAAGTATTCCAGGTTCATTCGTTTATTTCAGGGAGTCTTAACGCACAGTGAGGTGAATTGTCTTAATGCAAAGTGAGGTTATGTAAAGTATTAAATTTAATAGAAGTGTGGGAATACCACAAATAGGTTGAAACTAACATTTGATATTATAATCCTTAATAACCGCTTTTTTTTCAAAGAAGAATAATATAAAACCTGTGTATGTTATAATAATAGCGTGTTTTTTTCAAGATACCATGATATTACACCCCACAATCAATTAAATTTGTATTTAATAAATTCGTAAAGTTGCATCTCATTCTATTCATTTGTAGAGTTGCAATTTTAATTTTTAAATCAATTCGTAGTTGCATCTCTTTCTCCCTTCTACAAATACCATTATAGTTGCTGATTGAAGGAGTTATCAACTCTTATTCAATCAACTAAAACTCATTCTCGATTGACTTGTCATTCAGCTAAGTCTCATTTGTTTACTGTATCTGTCCCTGCATGCTCTAAAAACTTTTGTCTAGTTTTTTTCCCCCGCACTTCAACCCTTTGGAACTTCATCTTCATGTTTTCCTGACTCATACAACCTACAACTCTTTTGCAAGTCTTCTGTCAACCGTTTCCTTGCTCTATTCTTTTTTTTTCTAGTAACTCCCAACTTAATAGTGGTTGCTTGCAGCCTTGTTGAGTAAATTCAGATTTTAAAAAAAATGATTTTAATGAGCAGAGATAAAAAATGTGCTATCATAATTTATCTCTGCTCATTATATCATTATCATTATTTGCAATCATTATCTCTGCTGAAAAATTATATGAAAATTTTAAAAATGACAATTATATTAGATTTAACATCATAAAAAAATGAAGTATGTTAATTAAAAATTGAAAAATTGCAATTTTACCAATTTTTTTAAACAATTTTTTTTTCAATATGTTTTATAACAAAAGATTAGTAATATATCAATAAAAATTAGTTGGAATAGTATACAAAATACACATTTTTTTTTGCAGATAGTACTTGGTGGAAGAAATAAATATCTTATTAATGGATCTAATGCTCACAATGCGAGAGTTCAAGATTTGTTCCGCTCTGTGCAGTTGAATATTAATAATCCACATTTTCTGATTATGCAGGTTTTTAATTTATTTTTTATGGATTATCTTCTATAAATATTTTACTTACAAATACTTTAAAATAGTTTAAATGGTTATACAATTTAAATTGGTTTAAATGGTTATACAAGTTCATAAAGTAAAAAATGAAATAATAAGAAAGTTTTTTGTTAAAATCAAAACTATAATTTAGAATTTTTTTTTCTAGGGGCGAATTACAAAAGTTTTAAACATGAAACCACCAGAGGTATTTATAAATATTAAATTTTTCTAAATATTTTTAATATTATCGAAGCATATTTATATGCAGTAAACTCATTTTGTTTACTTGGGAAAGTTTATAGATAAATCCTTGCGGAAGGTAATAAGGTCAGACCCATATATGAGAGTGAATGTTAGACTTATCTTTGTTAATAGCATTGTTAATTTTTTTTCTATGAACTATGGAATTTTTATAAAGGTTTAAACATTAAAGAAGGGGGAGGGGGGGGGGAGCTATACATAAAGCTTACAATGAGTTTTATAGGTAGTAAAACTTATTGCTATAATGTCATATTTGTTTAATACATATTTTGATGTTTTGTATACACTGCTGTCCATGATTATTCGAATGGTGCTACTTTTCGATATAAGATATCATAGTTTTACTTACTATTGGGAGAGAAACTGTAAGCAAAGTCTACCTGAATTATATGTTATCTTCCTTTTTATTAGGTTTACTAAAAAATTAATATAAAGTCCAATTAGATTAGTTTATAATTTAATTTTATTCACCCTTAGCGACAATAACCACTATACATATTGTTGGCATTCTACTTAACGACATATCCAATTTTTCGAAGTCAATTTTATGCCACTAACTACCAAGTTTTTTCCACATCTTATGCATCATTAGGCATTACTTTTTGACATTACTTTTAATTTCTCCTATAAAAATCTTATAGGAGAGTGATCTTGTGATTGGGGAGGCTAAATCATTTTATTTAATATTTGATTATTCTTGAACTCAGTCAAATAACTTAAGTCTAAAAAATATGTTCTAGATTTAAGCTTCAAGTCATTTTCTTCTGAAAAACTGAATAGATTCTCATTAATCTTTCAAAAGATGGGGCATAATTTTTTAAGTGTATGAGTAAACTACTTTAGTCATTACTCCCTCTATTTTCACAAAGTCACCTGTGGCATTCTAACCAAAACAGCCCCACACCTTAACAATACATCCACTATGTTTTACAGTCAATAATATACACTATTTTATCATAAATTCAAGGATTTTTTTTAAAATCATATTGTCGGCATTCTATAAGATTTTTATGGGAGGAACAATCTTATTTAGAAACCAAAGATTCAAAACTTTGACACGCTGGTCTGCGTTTACAGTTATTGATGGTCCATGTTTTATAAAGTTTTGCCCACTTTAACCTTTTTTAATGATTTTTTTTTAATGATTTTTTTTCAAAGCATTTTAACCAAAATACTTTTAAATTATCTAATAGTGCAAAAATAAACATAAAAAACAGTTAAATAAAAAATAGCTCTTTAAAAAAGGTTGATGCTATTCGAATAATTATGAATGGTAGTGTATATAATATTTTTTATTATAGTCTGCTGACATGTCTATATAAGATATATATCTTATATAGACATGTCAGCAGACTATACTAAAAAAATAGCAAAAACATTCGAACCGCTCTACCACTATATCCTTGCTCTCTTATAAAATTTCTGATTGTTTGAGCAGTCACTTATGTTTTTTGTGTGCATATATACTTTAATGATCTTCTTGAATTTTTAAAGCTAATTTAGCTGCCGAAACAAATCTATTTTTCTTCACATTAATGATGATATTTCGATCAATTGCACTAGTGGTGTTTTCGTACTCTACCAGTCACACTAGTCGTCACACTAGCAACAGTTCCAATCAGATTATGCTTCTTAACAATTGAGAAATTGAAGGTATACTTTGACATAAACAACATCAATGTTTTGGAATGGCCTTCTCAAAGTCTGGACTTGAATCCAATAGAAAATTGGTGGTATTTTTTGGACAGAAAAATTGACAAACAAGTATTTAGACGCAAAGACAACTTGAAAGAAGTTATAATGAGGGCATGCGATAATATAGCAACAAAAGAGACCCAAAGTTTAATCAGCTCAATGCCAATTCATTTAGATGAGGCCATCAAGACTAACAAAGGCCCCACTTTACACTAATTTTCATGGAATTTGATCAATTTGACATTATTTTTTGAACTGTATGATGATTTTTTTTGCAGTCAATTTCATGCATCATTAGATCAATTGTGTAAAATTCAATAGGTTTGAAAAGCAATTAATTCACCAATGCACAAATAAATTCTTAAAACAATACTTGATAGGATATCTAAAAAAAACTCTTAAATATTTTAACGGAAAACTCATTTTTTTGATGCAATCTTGAAAATTATGATTTTTTTTTCAAGTGTACGATTATTTTTTTTGTGTACTGTATATATTTATATATATATGTGTATAAGATATATATATGTGCATAAGTTCTGTTTAGTAAAATAATACTGAATTTAAAAGATTTTCGTACAAGAATTTTTTTTAAGGGGTCACTCTAGATCCTTAGACATCAGCCATTTATATTGCAGGGTATAGACAGTTTTTTGAAATATCATTTTCATTTTGACAAGTTTCTTGTATTTCTGGAATGATTTTATAACCAAGGTATGTTTTCACTAAATTAATTACTTTCAAAGAGAACCACATTAAAATATTGTTGTCATTTTTGACTCCTACTTAGAAGTTAATAATTTCAAGAACAAAAGCTTTCTTTTCTGTCCATTTTTTAGTGTTATAAATGAGCTTGAAGGTAAATTGTTGTTATTTAAATCACTACTCTCAGATTATTTTCTAAATTCATCAACTTAAATTAAAATTTGTTTGTCTCAGCTTCTGTCAAACAATTGTCATTATCATTCTGTAGTTAAGATAAATCATCAGTCATCACAAACAACAAGTTCTAAAATATTTCTTGATTATAAGACTTAAAAGCATAACAAAGTGTTTATGTAACTAATATTAATATCAGTACCAGATACCACTCATTTACCTGCAATATCTCATTTACCAGCAATATCTTATTTACCTACAATATCGCATTTACTTGCAATATCTCTGTTTTCCACTAGTGTTGACAAAAGATATAATTTATTTTAATAATTTCTTTGTTTAGTTTGTTTACCCTGCATTTTATGCAAAAATACTATACCTCTGGAAGCTAATTTCATTAAAAACCTTCAATCATGACATTTTATTTGTTCATAGCTAAAGAATAATAATGCTATTAAGAATATATAGAGTAATAATGTCATAATTATGTGAAATGTCACAATTATGTGAAATGTCACAATTATGTGAAACAATAAAATAAATTATAAAGTTGATTAATCTTAAACTGAACAAATTTGTGTTTTCTTTTTGTGTGCATACTTCTATGTTTTTTGTGTACATATATACTTTTATGTTTTTTGTGTGCATATATACTTTTATGTTTTTTGTGTACATATATACTTTTATGTTTTTTTTGTGTGCATAAATACTTTTATGTTTTTTGTGTACATATATACTTTTATGTTTTTTTTGTGTGCATATATACTTTTATGTTTTTTGTGTAAATATATACTTTTATGTTTTTTGTGTACATATATACTTTTATGTTTTTTTTGTACATATATACTTTTATGTTTTTTGTGTGCATATATACTTTTATGTTTTTTGTGTACATATATACTTTTATATTTTTTGTGTACATATATACTTTTATGTTTTTTGTGTGCATATATACTTTTATGTTTTTTGTGTACATATATACTTTTATGTTTTTTGTGTACATATATACTTTTATGTTTTTTGTGTACATATATACTTTTATGTTTTTTGTGTACATATATACTTTTATGTTCTTTGTGTGCATATATACTTTTATGTTTTTTTAAAAGTTTTAAATATAAGTTTTGTATGCAAATATAAATTAAAATAATATTAAGTGTTTTTCATTTATGTTTAATAAAATTATATTTTAAGAATTAATTTTATTATTTATTAAATTAAGATTTTATCTATGCTTGAAGAAGCAGCTGGAACTCGATTATATGAGACTAAAAAACAGCAGGCTTACAAAACAATAGAAAAGAAGCAAAATAAACTGCAAGAACTTGATGCTGTAAGTATCTATTGTAATTTTTATTTGGTCTAAAATATATTATTTATTACTAATTTAAAAGAAATTGTCTTTTAATATCTTGTTTTGAAGATTTTAACAGACGAGATCATGCCTACTATCAAGAAGTTAAAAGAGGTACAACATGTTTTGTTGTAAATGTTGTTTTGTTGTTTTGTTAATGTTGTTTTGTTGTTTTTTAAATGTTGTTTTATTGTTTTGTAAATGTTTTGTTATTTTGTTGTTTTGTAAATTTTGTTTTGTTGTTTTGTAAATGTTGTTTTGTTGTTTTGTAAATTTTGTTTTGTTGTTTTGTAAATGTTGTTTTGTTGTTTTGTAAATTTTGTTTTGTTGTTTTGTAAATTTTGTTTTGTTGTTTTGTAAATATTATTTTGTATAAATGTGAATATTATTTTGTATAAATGTGAATTTGTAAATGTTGTTTTGTAAATGTTGTTTTGTAAATGTTGTTTTGTAAATGTTGTTTTGTAAATGTTGTTTTGTAAATGTTGTTTTGTAAATGTTTTACTAAAAATTGCTAATCATTTTTACTTTTCTAATTTTTTTTTCATTTACTTTTGTGTCTTTAATATTTTTATTCAAACTGGGGTTTATTTTATCTAAATTTTAAATCTCCTTTGCATCTATAAATTTGTATAAAAATATTTTACGTAAAAATTAACATACTTTACTGAAAATGATAGAATAGAAGGCATTACACCTGCTATGTTTTTTGAAAAGCATATAGCTTTGAGGTGAAATATAATAAATATAAAGTAAGCATCTATGTCATCAAATCATCATCATCAAGATATATATCTTGAAAAAAAAGTTCTTATATTAACAAACAAAACAGGAAAAAAAAAATTGTTAAAGAAAAGATCTCTGCAATGAAAAAAAAAATAAAAACAATTAAAGTGCTCTACCTGAAAGTTTTCAAAAATTTTTAGAAGTTTGTTTTAGTTTTTTATATATTAAAAATTTATTTTTTGCCCTACATCGTAAAATGTGTAGCACTTGGATTGGCATCAAACTGTTAGTCTGTAAGCACTTTTTAAAAAAAAATTAACTTAATCTGTCTCACCCTCAATTTAAACAAATTACAAAAATAATTTTTTTTATTTAAGACTATAATTTTATCTATAGGAACGTTCATCTTATTTGATGTATCAAAAAGTGACGCGTGACATTGAGCATCTTTCTCGTTTATGTATTGCTTATGAGTTTGTACGTGCATTGGTGAGTTTTAATGTGTTTTTATTGATTATGTAGCAATATTAGCTGAAATCTTTTTTTAAAGAAAATAAATATAATTGATTTTCCAGGAGGATAAAAGGTCAGGTAAGTGCTTCTGTTAGTAAAAGTGTTAATAAAGTGCTTATGTTTGTAAAAACTTTAGTGAAGTCAAGTCTTCATACTTAATTCATTCATTAATTTGACTTATTTTTTTCATAAAATGAAAGTTTTATTGTTAAAAACTTGTTATACATTTAATCTTTAAAGTATTGTTTGTTGGTAACCTAGTATTGTTTGTGGCTAGCCCTATTTCCCTTTTTTTTTCTTGCAGATCCTGCCTAAAGGACTTAACCTAGTTTTGCATTGTGTGAAATGAAATGGTTTTTGGACAGACCATGCATCATTGATTTGTAGAGATGTTAGCCAGTCAGAGCAATGTCTGAACTATTTTGAGAATTGAGTATGATGTCCTATTTGAGTGTTTCTAAGTAGAACTTTTCAGGTTGTACATCATTAGATCAAGGATTGTTATGCAGCAAAATAAACTTGAGATATCTTTAAAAATTTTTTGTTGTTTTTCCTGCATGCATGGTTCAAATTTATCAACTTTTTTCTGGTCACACCAAATACAGAGCATAAGCTTGGAACTATAATTATTTGCTTTCGCCATTGATGTTGATGGTTGTCCGGCCTTAACCCATGAATTTTTATGGTTTAAGCTGTTGCTGTAAATCCAGTTTTGATTGCTAGATATAATAATAATATTAATATAATAGATTAATAAATAAATTTGGCACAAATTGAAAAATGTCTCTAAATGACTGTCTTTAAACTTTTTTGTCAAAGATTTTTGACAAAAATCTTTGACAAATTCAAAATTACTTTAAAATTACCACTTTTGAAATGTGTAAACTGCTTCCAACACGTTTGCTTTGCTAAAACATGTTCACCATAAACTTCAGGTATATGTGTTGACTTTTGGTAGCATTCTTGTTAATGTTAAATAGGGATTATTCTTTTCCGGATATTTCTTCAACTTTTTTTTTTTTTTTGGTTTTTTAAGCTTTTTCACTCATCACTCATAGAAAAGTATAGAAAAGTTTGAAGCAAAAAATTAGAAGCAACTCAGCTAAAAGCAAAATTAAGAAAAAAGCAAGGAAAAATATATTCTGGATTTTTCCCAAATATTTTATTTAAACAATTTTCAGGATTTTTAAAATGACCTAGATGATCTATGCTTGAAGCAATGAACTCTTGAAATAAAAAAATCTCAAATTCAAAAATACCGAATGAATATGTAAAACATAAAGTTAAAATAACTTAAAAAATAGACCCAACATAAATACATAGATTAGCTTTGCTTTATAATATATCAACATAAATACATAACTAAGCTTGACCTAACAATAATATATCAGCTATAAATAAGCTATAGCTAGCATATAATATGTAAGCTAATAAAATTAGTAATAAGTTGATAAAACTTGATATAATTTAACTTTAAGTTATTTGAGTTACAAATAAAAGACAGTTCATATAACATTTTGATCAATATTTGGCATATCAGTAACATCGGTATTATTCCATGTTTCATATTTTTATCATTTATGTAGCATAAAAATCGCTTCTATGTTTGTGAAAGCTGGTAGTGTTTAACTGAACATTGAATAGAAATGGTGTTTTGTTAGTTTTGTATGGAGTTGTTTAGAGCATAAAATTTATTTTTAAAAAGTTTGTACTATATGTTATTTTTGACATTAGTAGCAAAAGGAAATTTTTATCTTTGGCTTCTTATCAAATTTCAAAGAGTCAATTTTTCTAATTTGTTGCTAATGAATTGAGTAAATAATTGTATCAGAGATTTATTCTGAAATTAAAATTAACTTTTTTTGATTAATTTATTTAATGTCTATATAAAATGACAATTGAATTCAACACTCCTTTGTTATAACTTTAACACAATTTTAGTTTATACAAAATGAACAGCTATACAAAATTTGAATTAAAACATTAAAAAAAAAACAGAGAAACCTCATGTAACATGCAACACAAATTTTTAATTTAATTTTTAATTTGTTTAAAAAAAAAGGTGTAATTAAATTTTAACTTTCGTGGTTCAATAAATAATCAAATAAATAATTTTCATTATTTAATTTTTTTTTGGTCAATTTCTATTACATTTTAAACTATTCAACTTTACTTTAAATAAAATAAAGTAAAACTCAAATTTGACTTCCTACAGACTCCTCCAATATTAATTTTTTTAGGAAATCAAATCAAAATCATCTACTGAATTGGAAACTATGGATGCATCAATCGAAAAACTTAAAAATCGAAATTTAGAGGTTTGTTGTCATACTGCAATTAGTTTTTTAATATTTTTTTTCTGAGTGTTATTTGATATTTTCTGAGTGTTATTTGATTTGAGAAATTTTAAAGTCAGAAGAATATAAGTGTTATTTTAAGTTGACTATGAAGTATAACATTTTTGTTGAATCATGAAAACCATTTTATGATACTGACCGGGTAAGTTCTGGGCTTTTCATAATGTATAGTTAACTTTACAAAATAACATCAAGATCACTCTTGATATTAGGTATCTCAATGATATTTTGATATCTCAATGATATCATGACCATTTTTTTATTTTAGAGTATTGGAGATATTTTGATATCTCAATGATGTCCTGAACATTTTATTATTATAGAGTACTGGAGATTTTTTTGTCTCAATGATATCTGGAACATTTTGTTATTACATTGAGTGTATATATATACAGTATTGGACATTAATAAGATTCCATCATGTTATTGTAGTATGAATATAAGTTTGAAATTACATATTTTAAAAATTAAGAGATTTTTTCTTCAATTTTTTTTTATTCAAATAAATCAAATAATTACTATATAAATTTATTATAAAGTAATAATAAATTAAAAAAATTAAAAAAACTGAAATATTGAAATGAAAACAAGTGTTCATATGTATCAAAAAAAAATGTGGCCAAAATAAACAAACCACATCAACAAAATTAATTAACTATAAGAACAAAAAAAAATTATAATACACAAAAAATAAAAAATAAAAAAAATTAATATTTTGTTGACAATCCTTTAGCTTTTAAGCATTGATCCGTTTCGGCATGGAATTCACTAAATTCTTAATAATATCTTTTGGAACATTATTTAGTAATTTTTTTACTTCTTTTTTCAGCTGGTCCAGATCTTTTATTTCAATTTTACCAAGATTGTGCTCTAACCAAGACCACAAATTCTCTATGCAATTGAGATCTGGACTATTGGCAGGCCAAGGCATGACTTTAATGTTGTTTTCTTCAAACCATTGCTAGCAAATCTTAGCAGTATGACATGGAGCGTTATCTTGTTGGAAGATAATTCCTGTGTCTTTTCGGAAAATGTCAATAGAAGGCATCAAATAATTATCCAATATATCTAAATATCTTTGAGAATCAAGCCTGCCATCAAATAGTTTAAAGCAACTGACACCTTCATAGTTCATGCAGGTCCAGATGCCTATACTGCCACTACCTTGTTTTTTTCTAGAACAATCTGGGCGCATTCTTTCATGTGGCATTCTTCTCAGCATTACTCGGTTTTTTCTTGAATCAGCCTCAATGTTCATTTCATCGCTGAAAAGAACGTTGTACCACATGCTCTTAGACCAAATTTTATGAGCTAAGCATTAGTTTTTCCTTGCTTTCTGATGTTTTTTTAATAGACAGGGTTTTTTGCAAGCAGCTCGCCACATGTAATTATGTTTTTGTAGTACTCTTCTAATTGTTCGAGCACTAGCAACAACACCAGAAGCTTCCTGCCATTTTCGACTGAGATCAGTAGATGATAACTTTCTATTTTTTTTCACTATGCGAATAAGTGAATGTTCATTTCTTTCATTTGAAATGCTGGGTCTTCCAGGACGCGGAATATTTTCAATTGTATTGTATTCATGATATCGGTTGATTATTCTGCTAACAGTTGGATGTGTTGTATTTTAATTATTTTTGCAGTTTTTCTCATTGAGATGTTTTGTTCATTCATAGCTATGATTTTACATTTTGTCATATTATCAATAGTTTTTCCAGTCATTTTGATTTTTTTATTGCTGAAATGTTGTAGTTGCTAATTAGATGCTTTATATTTCATTTACACAAACTTTTTAAATATTTATAACAATTTAAAAAAAAACTCTCTAACAATAATTATTAATTTGCAAATAACTTCAAAGTTTTACTCAAAGACAAACGCAATTTTTAAGGAATTTTGTAATAATAGAGTGGATAGTTAATTTTCGCCATTATAATTATTTTAGATTATGAGGTAAGTGTTAAAAAAACCCAGATGATTAGCGCATCGATTGATACTTTTATGAATATCTATATTTATTTAAAAGAAAATATGATCAATCAATTTACACTTTTTATATTTGAAATGAGTCAAAACAATGTGTGTGTGTGTATATATATATATATATATATATATATATATATATATATATATATATATATATATATATATATATATATATATATATATATATATATATATATATATATATATATATATATATATATATATATATATATCACAGTGTTATAAAACAGGTTCTAACCATAACTTTCTGACTCGGGAAAACCTATTGGTGGAATGATAGCCCACCCTATGGGGATCACTTAGATATGAGTATCAAAATCAGATTGCAATGTCCTAACAAGTTATTTACGTTTGAATTTTTATCCCAGTAAACACAAGATGTGTTTTAAACATTTTATAAATGTACTAATATGTATTAAAACATATTATAGGTGGATTAAATATGTCTTGTTTTTACTAGAATATTTTATTGATTGCACAAACATGCGAAATGACATTTTATTTTTCTACACCTTTAAATTAAGATTATTTTGTAAAAACTTTTTAAATTGATATGAAATTTATTTAATGAAAAAATTTATACTTTTGAATTCTGGGAAAACGCAAGTTGTTTTTACTTTACCAATGAGAGCTAAACTATGCACATCTAATTTTACCAAAAATGCCAAATACTGCTAAAAACCACCAAGAATGCAGGGAAAAAAAAAAACTTATTAATTTTCTTTATTTCAGTAAATGTCAGCTAGAGCTAACATCAAATCTAAAAGAAAGATGTCAGATTATACTGAAAGAGAAAATCGATATTAATGATGACAAAGTTTTACTTGAAATTTATGAAAAATGTCGCTCTTTTTTTGAGAAGGAAGAAAAGTGGAGATGACATCACACTCCCATCATTGTATTAGTTTGATACTATAAAATTTTGCCCATAAATTTGAAGCTCTCACTGTGACTGCTTGATCTGTTCTATTGGAAAACTGAGAAACAATGGTCAAATGAAAATTGAATTCGCAAAAAGTTCAGCAGCTAGAACACTTTCTTTAACAGTAGAAAAAAGACTCTCAGATTTTTTTTCAATTATTGGCATAGGAAAACTGCACAAAGGCACTTTGAGAAATAATAATTGATGCTATTGCAACAAAGAATCCTTTGGCATCAGAAAGAGTTGCAGCTCTTGTTGTTTCAAATAAAGCTCCATCTCTACCCGGAACAATTCGATTGATTCAACCTTATGGTGGAAAGATGCTTCCAGTAACACCAAGTATGAGTTTAGTTTTTTATAGATAGTGTGAGGCTGTTTTGGATGCAATTTTGATCCAAACTACCCACAAATAATTAAAGCATTCAGAGTGTCTTATCTGGCATTGCAAAATGTGTCTGCATCAGACACATTTTGCAATGCCAAATTTCATCAGCAGACATGGCTAATGCATTGCAATTTTCATACATTGGCAAAGGTACAAAAGGCCCAATCATCATCCAGAATACAATCAGAAGTTGCCTTATTGGCTTCAATAGTAAACATTGTTAATGAAAAGTCATTTTAAGAAGGGATTTAAGAGTGAACTTTTTTAGAAGAAACAGTTTTTTGTGTTTGTTATATATTTTATGTTTGTTACTTGTATAACTTCAAAAATAAATCATTTTGCTTTCCTTGTTTATATTGATGTAAATTGGAGATTTTTACAACTGTGAAAAGCAAAAATAAACTGTCATTTCAAATGTTTGTGTAATCAATAAAATATTCCAGTAAAAACAAGGCGTGTTTAATCCGCCTATAATACGTTTAAATACATACTAATACATTTATTAAACGTTTAAAACACATTTTGTGTTTACTGGGATGAAAATTTAAATGTAAATAACTTGCTGGGACATTGTAATCTGATTTTGATACTAATATCTAAGTGATCCCCATAGTGAGCCATTGAGTTTACTTTTAGTAATATCATTTGTTGCTTTAATCTCATTTTATTTAGACTCAATAAAATGTAAAAGTAAAACCTTTTTTTTACTGTGTATGTTAAACTAACTCATTAGTTTCAAAGTTTGAAAATTAGAAAGGAGATGCGCAGTGGTGCAAATGAATATTTGATTAAATACAATCAATTATGATTTATTTATTCATTGATCTTTAATATGATTTTTTTTTTTGAATTTCATGTTATATTTTGCTAAACAATTTTTTTATGTCCAAAGATATTATTAACTGAGCTTAGTAACAGCCACAAATAGTTATAAAGACTAATCCAAAGTACTGTCTGATGTTGAACATTTTTTTTGGGTACTAAAGTATTACTTTTGAGCTGAGATGGTGGTGGCTAAATGTTGGAATTGCTTTAATTTTCAAAAATTTATGGGATTTAATTGAGCAGAATAAAATATTAGTATTGCTACCGATGATACCTTTTAAGTTTTGAACATTAGTTTTGTGTAGATTATTTTTGACTATTCTTTTTCTGTTGATAATTTAAAAAGTCTATTTTGGTTTCTGCATCATTTATAGTGATAATTTAAGTTCTGATTTATTTATATAATTTCATCTGTATCCAAATATCTGTAAAATAACAAACAAAAAAAAATGAATAAAAAAAAAAGAAAAGATTAATAGACTGAAAAAGATGAATGTAGATACTTCTTTTTTATATTGCCAAGAAAATTACTAAACTAATATAAAATGTTTTTTTTTGTCTTATTTTGTTATATACTGTTATTTGTCACAAACATGGAGAAAAAAGTTATTTTTTTAAGATTTTCAAATCAAATCAAATATTTGTTTACTGCTAATGGTTTCTTTCTTTTTCAGTATTTTATGTTTTATTTTGTAAGAAATTTTTTTTGTGCATTTTATTGTAATGAGTATTAATTATAATAAAATTCACAAAACTAAATTCTGCAGAATAACTTTCTTTGTTGTTTTTGTAGTCAATTAATCAGCTTTTTTTTTTAACAATTTTTATAAATAAACAAAGTGATTCAACTAAAAAATTTGTTTTGTTTAGATTGATGTGGAAATAAAGCGGATTGATAAAGAGGTTTCTCAGTTGCAGATGAAAAAAGATGCAGTACGTAATAAATATATATATTTTTTCTAGTGACATAAAACTTTAAGGGCCAAATATTTTTTGAATGACACCTATTTTTTTATTTTATACTTAATAATGCTGCAAAGCTTTTTTTTGGTTTAAGAATAATTTTTGTTATAGGTATCATAATGTACAAGTTTTTAATAATTTGATAATAATAATAACAATAAAATAATTCTTATTAACTTTGTATTTATTTTCTTTGCATTATTTGCATTATATTTAATTTTGTATGTTCTACTTTAATGTAATACATCAAAGGAAAAATTTTAATATATGATTTTTTAATCTCTATTTTTAGTTAACATATATATATATATTGATATACACAATCTTAATACAATAATATGAAATATTATAATAATATAGACTTATAATTGAGCGTTCTTTTAATATATAATTACATCAATAAAACTAGTTATTTTAACCAGGTGTTTATTTTTTTGGTATCACAAGTTCAGAACATTTAATTAAATGTTTTCCTCTCTCTTAGGTAATTAAAAATTAATTTTTGTTTGTGTAAGATATATTTTTTGTGCTTTGTTAATTAAAAATTAATTTTTTTGTAAGGTATAAATTTCATGCTTTAAAAATAGAGTTATATTCAGTTGTTTTATCTTGATATTCCATTTAAACAGTCAACTTTATTATTATACCAATTGTTATAAAATTATTTTTATTTTTTAAACCTTTTATGGTGGTTATGAATGATGGTTTTAAAGTCAGTTGCAGCAATTACAATTTATATTTTACTTTTGTTATTTTTGCTGGTGGTAATTCTCTGGGAATGCAATATTTTAAATTAGGCAGTTATTATCTTTGCATTAGCTTAATGAAGATGGGGTAGGATTCCTTTGTTACTTATTGTATTAATTGAGTAAAACTACAAAAACATTTGTTGCAAAACCTGATGTATTTGATAAAACTGCAAAAGCATTTGGTACAAAACATAATGTATTTGATGAAACTGCAAAAACATTTGGTACAAAACCTAACTTAAACCATTTATCTGATAAAATATAATCAATAGTAATATAATTATAGTCAAAATTAAAAAACAAAATAATTCTAGTTTTTTTAAAAATAAAATAATAAAAAAAAAAGGTAAATTAGTTATTGCTAGTAAGAGAATTATTTTTGTATATGTCTATGTATTTGTTCATAAATATATTTATCCAATTTATTTTAATTTAACTCAGGACTCAGGAAATCTATTAAAAGAGCTTGAAAAGAAGTTGGATGAAGTTTCCAAGGTTTTTATAAATTGTTTCTAATATAGTTGTTTATTTTGTAACACTTTTCAACACCATTGTTAATGAGTTTTTAATTATTTTTTTAATTATAGTTGTCATTTATACACTTTTTTTTGTACTTTAAGTAATAATAAATAGTTATTATTGTTTATAAAGTAAAGTATGTAGATAAAAGTCAAGGGATCATCTGATTTCAGTCATGCTAAATTTTTTATTTTAATTGTAGATAGAAGTTAAGGCCTCATCTGATGTCAAACATGCTAAAGACTCATTAAATTCTGAAGTAAAGAAAGTAAAGCAAAATGAAAAAAGTATATCTGAGGTACATTTTTAACATATGCTCAATCAGGGTTGTATTTATTTTTCTATAATTTTATAACTTTATGGATTATACATCTTGTATATAGTTACATGAGGCATATATATCATATATATAATTACATATTAGTAGCAAAATATTGCTAAATTACTAATCATTTGAGTTAATATATGACTAGAATATTATGATATTATGATATATTATTTATATTATATATATTATTATTTTGTAATTAAATTTTGCTGCCAATAATAAAATATAATCAAATAAAATTAAGTTGGCTTAAGTAAAAGAGCAGAACGATTTTTTAAAGATTAAAGTTAAAAAAACAATATACAATGAAACTAGAGCTTCAATATTATTAGAGCCAGAATATTCAATTAAGCCAACTTTTAATATAATCACTTTGTTAAGTTATGTGCATATAAGACTCAAGCAATGCAAAAGGAAATGGTAAATAAAGATCTCTAATGAGGCTAAGTTAATTTATTACCACTATTTTCTGTAACTTAGGGTGATGGGCATCAGACCTTTCACGAGCCATATTATGAGTCCGGAGTTTCTAGTATATTATAATAACATTAATATTGATATATTATTACAGTTATATAATGTTATCTTTTTTATGATATATACAATAATGCAATAATGCTATTAGTTCACAAAAATGTTTGTAATTACATTGTGTGTGGCCACAAAATATGATTGGTGAAGGACATTTAAGTCACTGTATGTACGTATGTATATATGTATGTATATATGTATGTATGTATGTATGTTTGTATGTATGTGTGTATTTATGTATGTGTGTATGTATGTATGCATGTATGTATACAGGGGCTATTCTAGGAAAATATTTTGGGCCGTGAAAAAATACTCCTGCCAAACTTTTGTCTCTAGCAAAAAAATTTGGGAAGAGGGAGAGCAGTCTGAAACTTTGTGTGCACAATTTAAAAAACAGAAAAAACAAAAGAATATTCACTAAAATAATAAATATTAAAATAATTATTATATATATTATGTAAATAAATTTTACAAATATTATATATATATATATATATATATATATATATATATATATTACATATATAATAATATATATAATATATATGTATACATATATATATATATATATATATATATATATATATATATATATATATATATACATATATATATATATATGTGTGTGTGTGTGTGTGTGTGTATATATATAATCCTTAACTATATATAAACACTATTTTTGGTGAAGTTTTAATACTTTTTGAAAAAAAAAATGCTGGTATGTATGTATGTATGTATATTCATCTGTAAGTTTATATTGTATAAGAATAGAAGATTTATTATTCACTATAAAGTAAGTAAAAAACATTTAATTTTGTTAGAATGAGACTCAGTTGGCTACTAAAGAGAAAATGGTTGCTGATCTTCGAGTTGCACTTACTAAATTAGAGCAAAATACTATAAATGATATGACTGCTGTTACAGAAGCTCAAAATCACTTCCATGCAGTTTCTGCTGGTTTATCAAGTAACAAAGATGGTGAAGACAAAACACTTACTGATCAATTAATGGGTAAATACTATGTCATTTTTTTAAATTTTAAAATATTTAATAATTTTTAACCAAGTTAGAAGCATAATTTTTTTACGCAGATTGCAAGAACATTATTAGCAAATCTGAAACGGAAGTGAAGCAAGCACAAATCAAGCAAGTTCATATTCTTTTTGCTTTTCATTTAGAATTGTTGTTATTAATGAAATAGCTGAGCTTACTAGTTTTATAATGAATGTTTTGTGGATTTAAAAAATGTGGAATTAAAAAATTAAAAAAAGTGGATTTAAAAAATGACCAGATTTTATGTTTAATTGAAAAAGTTATATTATTCCAAATCTCACTTTATGATGTTTTTAAATCATTTAGATTAAAACATGAAGAAAGTGAACTCAAAAGTAAGAGTGTTGTATTAAACACTACGGCAAAAGACTATGAAAGAGACAAATCATTGTATGATTCACTTAACTCAGAGATAGAAAAGTTAAAGGTAAATTTAAATATTTTTATAAGTAAAAGAACAAAAGTTAGATTACCTACTATTATTATGCTACTAAGAATGTAAGAAACAAGAAATCAAATATATCTAGCTAAAAATTAAATATATTCAAATAAGTTTGGTTTTCATGTATAGGTGTATTTATTACTTTAATTACTTATAATTATTTAATTTGTTTTATTAATTACTTTTTTTATTTTATTAATTATTTTTTTTAATTTTTATTTTTTTTATTTTTTATTTTATTTATTACTCTTTTTAGGTGTAGTTTTGGTTCAATACTTAAATCAAATTTAAATCATATTTATATTAATATATAACTAATATTTGAAAGCAGGATACAAAACCATAACTTTCCCTATGTGCATTTGTTATAAATAGTTATATGATAATAATCTGTATGTAAAAACAAGTAGTTTTCATATTTGTATTAAAGTCTGTTTAGACTACTAGTGAATTTTATTGTTTCAGATTCAATTGAACAAGTTGAACTATAAAGAAGGTCAGGATGAAAATTTACTTCAAAAAAGGTAAATCATTATTGTTGGTTTTATTACAACAAAATGTTTCTCCAATCATTAATATGGCAAAAATGGAGGCATAACTTTCTAGACACCAATTAACATGTACAATAATGTATACCCCTTAAATGAAAGACTTGATCATTTTTTTTGTAAAAAAAAAGAAAAGAAACCAACAAACAATGGTAAAAAAAGTATTCAAGAATGCCAAAAAACTTAAGAATAATATTATATGATATTAGGATGTAACAAACCTCAAAGCTGTTGATCTATCACAATCAACAACAACTACTTACTAATAAAGCAGTCAACTCCAAATCTAACAAAGTATCAAGTACGCATTAAACATTTTCCCCAAATTTGTCACTTAATAACTTATTAAGTTGGATGTATACCGACTGATGCTACATGAAAACGAGTTTTTAAAACTTTTACTAACTGTTTCTAACTGTTGCTAACTATGTAGGATATCATTTTTATCAGATACCTGTTTCAATGAATTTTCAGCATTAGATATGTAATAAAATATTTTTAAGAAAAACAGATCTATTCATGGTGGTGATATATCAATTAATGTTAATTACCGCAAAATTAAATAAACTCAAACTCACTCTGCATCACAAAACTTTCTTGGTTGTATTTATCACATTTATCCCTGTTAGCAAAATAAATTCATTCAATGGAATCATAAAGAACATTTCTTAAACAAAATTCATTATTATAAAAAGAGAAACTGGTGATTTTAACTTTTTGAATATCAAATTTTAAAAAGGATTTAAAAATACTTTAAACACTGAAAGCAAACTTAAACTGAAAGCCCAATTCACAAAAATTATTAGTAGTCTTTACCAGAATTGTTTAAATCCATTTTAATTCAATCTGTCCGATTTTTAAAAAAAAGTTCTTAATCTTACAATTATCAGATTGGTTAATTTTACTAGTAAGATTAGTGTTGGTCCAACTTAAGGTAGTAAACCAAAAGTCACTGCACTTGATATTGACATTATTAATTGACTAATGACTACATCAACTATGATCGTTTCAACAATTTAAAATATGTTTATAAAAATGTAAATACGCCTTGATTTAATGATTACTTTTCCAAACTGATTCAGTTTGCTAATTAATTACCTGTCAAACTTAGATCAGCATTAGGATCATTATAATCACCTTGCTACTGGCAACATGAAATCTAGCACAACTTGCTTCATGCTCTGCTTCCTTGTAGGATTTGCATTACTAGACAAAGAGTAGCAAAAGTTAATTCTGAGCTATAAAAGACCTCTTGTGTTAGGCCTCTTGTTTAGGTAAGGGCTAGAAATGAACTCAATAAAAACATTCATGGGAAGGTGTTAACTGAATTCAGCTACTGTCTTGTAGAAGACCTCCTTAATAGGGGTAAGCAGAAAATTTCTGTTGACCAGCCTTACACCGATTGTTTATCTATTAGGCTGGCGTAGATGTAAATCTGTGTAATCATTATTTCCAGTCTAGGGTTGTAAATGTGTTATCATTATTTCATGTCTAGGGTTGTAAATGTGTTATTATTATTTCATGTCTAGGGTTGTAAATGTGTTATTATCATTTCAGTCTAGGGTTGTAAATGTGTTATCATTATTTCATGTCTAGGGTTGTAAATGTGTTATTATCATTTCAGTCTAGGGTTGTAAATGTGTTAACATTATTTCATGTCTAAGGTTGTAAATGTGTTATCATTATTTCATGTCTAGGGTTGTAAATGTGTTATCATTATTTCATGTCTAGGGTTGTAAATGTGTTATTATCATTTCAGTCTAGGGTTGTAAATGTGTTATCATTATTTCATGTCTAGGGTTGTAAATGTGTTATTATCATTTCAGTCTAGGGTTGTAAATGTGTTAACATTATTTCATGTCTAGGGTTGTAAATGTGTTATCATTATTTCATGTCTAGGGTTGTAAATGTGTTATTATCATTTCAGTCTAGGGTTGTAAATGTGTTATCATTATTTCATGTCTAGGGTTGTAAATGTATTATCATTATTTCATGTCTAGGGTTGTAAATGTGTTATCATTTCAGTCTAGGGTTGTAAATGTGTTATCATTATTTCATTAGGGTTGTAAATGTGTTATTATCATTTCAGTCTAGGGTTGTAAATGTGTTATCATTATTTCCAGTCTAGGGTTGTAAATGTGTTATCATTATTTTTAGTCTAGGGTCGTAAATGTTAGATTTTCTTGACTCTACTCATGAGTTTTAAATTTGTTAATGGTTGTACAACTTTTTCTGTTATCCCCATAATAAGGGTACAACTCTAAAACTCAGTTTAATGTTTATTAGGCTGACTGGTTGTTAGCTTTTCTCGAACTCTGTGTATAACAGCAAAGATTACTTTTGTTTAAAAGCAGAACTTTAACTTTGTTTTAGAGGTTTCAAAAACTTAAACTTATGCAGTCAAAATCTAAAACCTAAAATTTGTGTATTCTGTATGTTCAAGTTATATTCCACATAACTTAAATATTATGTAAATTGAAATTTTTGGGACAATTTTAACTATTAATAACTATGTTGTAATCTTGTATTAATTTCTTTAGATAAAGTTTTTGAAAAATTAATGCAAGTCTAAAATTATAGCAATAGTAAGCAAATAAATGCCGCTGACCTTTTTGGCTCTAAAGCTCAAAGTCTTTCTCAATCTTACTCAGATAGTTTAATTTGTAACTTGTTTTCCCTCTTTGATTTATGCAGCTGCTATATTTAATTATAATCATTTTTTTCTACTTTTCCTCAAGTATAACTCTCTAGAACAACAAGAAAAACTTTCTAGAACAACAAGAACAACTCTCTAGAACAACAAGAACAACTCTCTAGAAAACAAAACTCTTTTTATTATTGCAAGAAATCAATGCAAAAAAGGTTTGTCTGATGCTGAGCTAGCTAATGATGAAACTAACAAGGATGAGGTAACTATGAGGTGTCTGATGATAAAGCTCTATATTCTCAGATTGATTATGCAAATTGCATATTTTATCCCAGAAATTAGTTTCTAGAGTCTTTTGGAAAATTATTTTGAGTCTAATCTTATTACTTCTCCTAAGGAGAAGGCAAAAATATTTGCAAAGAACATTTCTTTTAATTCATATCTTGAAACTAATAACTACACTCTTGTCATCTCAAAGAAACAGGTTATTCATTGTTAGACACCCAAGTCATTCCTACATTTTTTGTATAAGTACTTTCCCACCTTAACTCATCTACAGCTTGTGGTCCAGACAACATTTCTTTTACAGCCAACATTTTTTTTTACCCAGAACTTTGTTCATTACACTATTTAATTTTTTAATTTTAACATTACATTATTTAATAAGTGCTTAATGGTTCTTTATTTTTTTCACAACATTTTACTAAAATCTTGATAAAAAGTCATTATCGTTTTATTTCTTAAAATGGCCAGCTGATTTTATTTTGATCTTGTCTGTGACAGCTTAAAGCGTGCAGTGGCTGGTGAATTTTAACTCAAACAAAGCGTTGTTTGGGTTTAAAAAGAATGTTCTCATTATTGACAAAATAAAGAATATTCAAAATATATTCAAAAGAATGTTCTGTATTATTGACAACACACTTACTTAGTCTTCTATTTAACATCTTTTTGGATTATCATATATGACTGACCTTTCAAGGTAACCAACATACAATTCCTTGCAAAGTTCACATCTGCTAAGGTTGCTTTAATTTATCATGCTTGCTGTTTTTTTACCCCAGATTCTTTACCTTAATATATTTTCTTACTCATACATTCTTTGCCTTGTTAAATCTTTTTATGGAATACTGCTATCATATTTGTGCTGATTCTGCTAATGAGATCTGCTCTCTTTTAGGTCCAAAAATGCATTATAAATGTTTATAATGTTATAATTATATATGTTATAATTATAAATGTTTATAATGTTATAATTATATATGTTATAATTATAAATGTTTATAATGTTATAATTATATACGTTATAATTATAAATGTTTATAATGTTATAATTATATATGTTATAATTATAAATGTTTATAATGTTATAATTATAAATGTTTATAATGTTATAACTATATATGTTATAATTATAAATGTTTATAATGTTATAATTATATATGTTATAATTATAAATGTTTATAAAGTTATAATTATATGTTATAATTATAAATGTTTATAATGTTATAATTATATATGTTATAATTATAAATGTTTATAATGTTTATAATTATATATGTTATAATTATAAATGTTTATAATGTTATAATTATATACGTTATAATTATAAATGTTTATGTTATAATTATATATGTTATAATTATAAATGTTTACAATGTTATAATTATATATGTTATAATTATAAATGTTTATAATGTTATAATTATATATGTTATAATTATAAATGTTTATAATGTTATAATTATATATGTTATAATTATAAATGTTATAATTATATATGTTATAATTATAAATGTTTATAATGTTATAATTATATATGTTATAATTATAATAATATATATAAATAATTTTACTATAACTGCTAAGCTTGAGCTTCCATTGTCGTAAAGTTTTACCATTTACAAATACTACCATTTTGGCTGTTTCTTTCTCTTTTTTACAAATCCTACCATTTTGGCTGTTTTTTTCTCTTTTTTACAAATCCTACCATTTTGGCTGTTTCTTTCTCTTTTTTACAAATCCTACCATTTTGGCTGTTTCTTTCTCTTTTTTACAAAGCCTACCATTTTGGCTGTTTCTTTCTCTTTTTTACAAATCCTACCATTTTGGCTGTTTCTTTCTCTTTTTTACAAATCCTACCATTTTGGCTGTTTCTTTCTCTTGTGATGATTATGATGATAACACCTGCTGCTATAAATTGCTAATAATAGTTGCTATTGTTCATGTGTAGCTATAAATATTTTTTTATTTTAAATTCAGACGCCATTTACAAAATGAAGTTTTAAAGTATCAAAATGTTGTTGAAACTTTAGAGAGCAGGTATGTTGTATCTTAATTTTAACCAGTTATTATACTATGGCTGACTAGTAATGATATTTGGTTTTACATTTTAATAAATTTATATATCATGAATTTATATCATGAAATACATTTTATATTATAAAATTTCTATTATAATTTACAAAAAAATCATTATAAGAACATTTAGATCAGCAATCTGACACCTGCAATTTATTTTTTTAAAAAAACAACCTTTTTTTACATTTAAGCAATTGTTAGCACAAAAATTATATTTTTTGAATTTAATATATATTTTAAATTGAAAAAATATAATTTTTTAGTATATTTTATGTTTAAATTTATAAAGACATTATGTCAGCCACTATTAGTAGTTAAATTAATTTTACTTTCCAAATATACTTATTCAACCTGATCTAAAAGTTTGTCCTTAGGGTGATCCTTAGGGTGATTCAACTGCAGAATAAAACTGTTTAATTTAAGAAGAAAATGCATATCTTTCCAACTAGTCCAAGAGTATATCATAGATACTTTAACATAAATTATTTCTAGAAAAATAAATAAATATAAAAGGTTTTTATTGACAGCAATAATGGCTGACTTTAGCACTTGGTTTTGATTTTAAATTTTTTCTGAAAAGTTGTTATTTTGTATAGAATATAAAATGATATAAAATACAGAAATGAGAAAATTTTCATTTAAATGTCAGTATATATATATATATATATATATATATATATATATATATATATATATATATATATATATATATATATATATATATATATATATATATATACATGTAGTGATTCTATTTTGTGCATATACTATCAAGAAAGTGCTCGATGAACTAAGTCAGAGCTATAATATAGTAGAAAATAAAACTACTTATCTGTGATCATTGCGCAATTTATGATAACTAAAAAATTGGTCATTTTGAGATAAGTATGCAGTTTTGTTATATTTAGTTAGATCTTTCATTTGGTTAAACTATGATTGCTGTAGTTAATTACCTCCTAATACAATTAAAAATAATTTATTTTTCATTATAACCCAATTTATGGCAACAAATCAAATTTTCGAACTCTTCTCTTGCAAAATGTCATATTTGCACTTATCGTAAATTGACTATTGGCCACAGATATATTTTATTTTTATTTTAAATGACGACCTGTTGTATGAGAGTTGAATTAATTTTGTATATGAACATCAATGAATATGAATTCTCTTAACACTAATTTTTTTTTCATTAAATCTAAGAAATTTTTGCTAGATTTTTGATACTAGCATTTTCAACTTTAATTACAAATTATTATATTTAACTACAAACAAACAGTAAGTTCACTTTTTAATGACTTCTTTAAAGTTTGTTTTAGTTGGGGTTCTCAGGGTGTTAACTAGGAATAATTTTGATACAGCGTTTTGACAAAATTGGGAATTTGTCAAAAAAATTTTTATTATATCCCCCCTCCCCTCCCCTGAGATTAAAATGTGTACCAGGAATGTGTGGAGTCCTTTTTTTTATATTCTTTCTTCTTCTACTCCACTTAGGCGCTACATACATTGATTGAACAGCGCCAAAAACAAAACACCGTCTGTAACATTTATTGAAAATGAATATGAAATCAACATAAAATTAAATGTGGTTTCACAACAAAAAGGCAAATTAAGCTCCGATTTCCAAAGATATATTCAGAACTATATATTTTTATATTATAAAATAATCAGTGTGTATTAATTAATTATTATTAATGTCATCATGTTAAGAGTATTCTTTTGAATGTATATATTTTTTTTACTGGTATTAAAGGGCAATTTTAAAGGACTATAATGATTTTTAAAGTAATATAGCAATTTTCTACTTCTAATTGTTATTTAAATTCTGTTTGACTTCCTTTATGGACGAACCCTTATACCATCATGTAATAAATTGTGTCATCAAAAGAAATGTTTTAAAAATAAAAAACTAAAAAAGGTTTTGAAAATAGTAAACACAAGCTTGTAAATTTCATATTACATATTTATTACGTGTTCAATTTTAAAATTATTATTAACTTTCTTTATACATAAGTTGCATAGCAAAATAAAGTTACAATTACAAAGTCTCAGCAAAAACAACAACAAATGACGTTTAATTACAAAAGAATTACAAAAGATCGCAAGCGGTTGCACGCTATCATGGCAATGAAGAACAATAATAATTATTTTTTCATGCATTGTCATAAAATTTTATTATGACTATGGTTCATTGAAACATTTAAGTTTGCTTTTATGTTTTAAATTCAAGTTTTCTTGTTTTTTAAATTTCTAGTACCAGTTTGTTGTTATAAAAAAAAACATTCTTGTTATTATAGGTATTTAATTTACGTTTTAATTAATGATGGCAAAGGCCGATTGTGATAATAAGAGGTTTTAATGTATTTATATATGGGTGTTATAATAATATTAAAGATGTAAAATATATATATAAAGCATTTACCTTTACATCAGCAGTTACTGGACCTACTAGCCTATGTTATTGGTAACCAGCAATCAATTAATCAGCTTAACTGAAGTTAACATTATTATTAGGTATGCAAATTGCATATCTTATATTAATATATCGACTTTATATACATACATTAAACCCTATCATTAGTCTCAGTCGGCCTTTGCAATTGGTACATCACTAGTTTTAATATGCGTGTTTAATTTACGTTTTAAATATAAGCAACCAGTTAAGTAAAGAAATCTATTTCGCTCATTAAATAAATTTCTAGAACCAGTTTGTTATAATCAAAAAGCATTTAACTTATTTAACTTTTCAGCAGGGCCAAACTTTTAAAGAAATTGTGGGTGTTTAACCAAATATTTTATATATCAATTACAAATGTTAGTAAAGTTTGTCATTAAATTTTCCATCAAGTATGCTTACCAAAACGAAATTTTTTTCATTATATAAGATGTATCAATAAGTAAGTTTTTCAGTAAGTTGACTCAATATCAATAAATAAGCTTTTCAGTAAGTAATAATATATGTAACTTTTTAATAAATAAGCTCTTCAGTAAGTAATAAAATATGTAACTTTTTGATAAATATTGTGGTAAATACAGCATTTGTGGGTGTTAAACCAAACAAATTTGTAATTTTTAAGTTGTACTTTATTTCTTGCTAACTTTTTATTTATAATGTTTGATGCATTGCAAAATATTATTTGAAAATTTTGAGAAATGAATTTTTTTTGCGAGCGATTTTAGGGATTTTTGGAAAATCCTAATTCTCAAAAAGTTTTTTTCCAAGAGGCATTTTTGCAGTTATGCAAGCGTGTAGTTATACCAACAGCGGCAAATTTTATTTCAAGATTTAAACAATTAACTATAACTTTTTATGTTATTTTTCTATTAGATTTTAATAGTAATTAATTTTCAATAATTTTTAGAATTAATATTAAACTTTATTTTGGCAAACTTTATTTGGAGAATGAGATTTTTCACTTTTAAATTGGGAATTTTAATTCTATGACCATTTGGGAATACTGCGTTTAACGGGGGCCTACAGGGCTAGTTAACACCCTGCTTCTTTAATGCTACATAAGTATAAAAAATATGGTGTCCAGAGCTGCATTTTTACATATTGATCATCATCTAAATTCATACCACTGTTTTTAGGTCTGCATTTGTTAAACTGAATTTTTAAATGTTTAAAGATGGGTTTTAGAGACTTTTTTCAACAATTGTGTTTCTATTTTGCGTACAAACATAAGGTTATTGCATACAAACATAAGGTTATTGCATACAAACATAAGGTTATGCCTTACATAAAAGTAAGGTTACAAACATAAGGTTAAGCCATACATAATTTGAATGTAATTTTAAGTTATATTGGGATTTGTGCTAACCACTAAAACATTTGAATTACTTTTTTCTATATAGTTTTCATTTGTTTTAGGTAGCTATTTTTCATCAGGAGTTTTCCACTTTTTAAAATTAGTATATTTAGTTTTAGTGTATTATAGTTATATAAATAATTATATAAATTTAACAGAAGTATATTTTAAATATGAGTAAAGTAAGAATAATACATAATTAAATCTGTTTTTTTATTTTTCTCCAAAATTTCTCATGAATAAAAGTTAACTAATTTCCATACCCCACAGGTAGTTTAAATTGTGCAGACTCATAACTGTTAAATAATCTTTTACTAAACTCAAAATTGAGTGAAGCTCCTAAAAATCTTTCTTAGCATGAGACTTTATTGCTACCAGAGTTTTACGCATGTTTTATGTCATTTTGCTACCATTTGTATCAAGATGCTTTTTTAGCCTCATTGAACAATAATAAAATAAAGATATAAAGTTTATTTTAACAATTCTGAAAGAATATGCAAATCAATATAAAAATAAAAGAAATTCCAGTGTGAAACAAAGTTTTTTACTTTCTCTAACTATACAACAAAGTTTTTCAAATTAAGATGAATGAATCACAAGTGTATAGAGATCTGCATTACTTTTTAACAAAAGTTTTTTTTGATAAACAATCTAAGTCATTGATAATCAACATAACAAATATTACAAATCAAGTTGTGTATTATAGTTTATTATAATTTGAAAAAAATGTATTATGTATCATTTTTTCCCTTGTTTATTTATTTAGTATGAACTAGATTAAGACCATTAATTTTGTTCTATTTGTTTTCAAATTGTTTAATAAAACACAAAAAATATTTTTTCAGATTTCCACATTTACAATTTCAATACTCTGATCCGCAACCAAATTTTGACAGATCTAAGGTAAATTTTATTAATTTATTAGTTTTATTAATTGTTTATTAATCAGGTTGTAGTGTTTAATATATATATATATATATATATATATATATATATATATATATATATATATATATATATATATATATATATATATATATATATATATATATATATATATATATTAGGGTGTCCCAAAAAACAACATTTTTGAAAAATATATGCAGAGATCCCCTTAATGTGTTCTATATAATACAAAAACACTAGATTTAAAATTTTTTTGAATAAAAAATATTTTAAGGGGTCCCTCAAGACCCTTGAGTATTTAATGAGTTCCTAATATTTTCAAAAAAAAAGTTTTTTAAAAGTATGTCAACCTGGTACTCAAATGAAGCGAAATTATATAAAAGTTTCAAAAATAATATTTAATTTAGAAAAATTTTAACTTATTTATTAAAATTGTCATAAAAATACATGAAAAATGCATTTTTGTTTTTTGTTAAAAAACGTAATTTTTTATGTAATAAAACTAAAAATAACAATTCTATATTTGAAATCTATATTATTTTTGAAATTTTTATATAATTTCGCTTCATTTGAGTACCAGGTTGACATATTTTTGAAAAAATTTTTTTTTGAAAATATTAGGGACCCATTAAATATTCGAGGGTCTTAAGGGACCCCTTAAAATATTTTTTATTCAAAAAAATTTTAAATCTAGTGTTTTTGTATTAGATAGAACATATTAAGGGTGTCTCTGCATATATTTTTCAAAAATATTGTTTTTTGGGACACCCTAGTGTGTGTGAAAGGGTGGGTCATTTTTCATTTATACTTTGCTGTAAATATCTTGCATAACAATATAGTATGACTGTAATGTAGAAAATTTTTTTTAAAAGAGTCTCAAAAGTCTCAACCACCACCCCAAATACTACCAATTAGAAACATAAAAAATCATTTCTTTGTAAATTTAATGAATTTACTTGTTTATACTAATTACTTGTTTATACTAATTATACAACAATGTTAGAACTTATTACTTAAAAAAGCAATTTATGTTAAGAAGTTCTCTGTAACCCATTGTTGCATTTATAAATCCCGTCTTTCTTGTTCGTAAACTATGCCAGCTCTTGTAACTTCCTTCACAATTCTTTCTATGGATTGTTCGTGTACAGGAAATTCTGGAACTTCCATTGGGATTTCTAAGACCTTAATAAGTTCTTCTTTATTAATTTTGGATGTGATCAAAGGTTCATAAATATCAGTGCTCCAATCAATTAGTTCAATAATTGTTTCAGCATCGGTGTTAATTTTTGGAATTTTTCTTGATCTAACAGCAGTATTTTCTAGAGAACTTAAATTTCTTATTGAAAGTATTGTCTTCACTGCAAAGATCCTCTCTTCTTTATCTTTGCAACAAAGTAGTGCTTGAAGTATGGATTCACTATGAGCATTCCAGGCAGAGCAACAAACATTGGGTAAAACTATTTTTTGAACATTTAAGTTCATTTTTTGGACAAGTTCTAGCTGTTTGATAATATGGTATAGTCCGTTTGTCCATTTTTGTTTTACCTAAACATTTTTTATGAATAAAATTATCCATACACAGAAGTAAAAATTATCAAAGTAAACAAAAAAAAATTTTACCTTAATTTCAAACCATAATACAGTGTATACACCAACACAAAACTGTACAAGGTGTTTTAAATTCTCAGCATCGCTTCCATTTAGTCCATGTTATGAACACCAGATTCTGCAAAGCCTATATGCCAAGTTTAACCACCGTGCATGATTGTGGGGACCAACTTGAATTTCTTTCAAATCGTCTGGCATTATTTTTTCTTTAATAGCTTTTGTTATCCAGTATAGATATCTTTGATCACTAAATAAATTTTTTAAAGTACCTTCATCAATATCTAATAAATTAGTTTCAATATCTATAGATTGAATTACATTAATGGAATCTTTGAGATCATTGACAAGAGGAACAAGTTTACCAATATTGCAAGAAAACACATTCTTTGATATTGTTTTTTTCCATCAATAAGTGACATTAGGTGCCTCAAAGGTAATTTTGGTGCTTTAAGGTCAATTCATTTGTGTGCAAGGCACAAACTATCCAAATAAGTTTGGTTTGAAGTTTATTTTCTAAAAAATGAATAGTACCTCCTTTCCAGATTAAAAAATACTTATTTTAATAAATGCATTGCATTTAACATCAAAAATTTACCTGCATTTATTATCAAACATTTACTTGTATTAAAGATTAGTTGAATCACAGCCAACAGCAACTAGAGTGGATTCTATACCATATTCTGTCAGTCACATTCGTTTTAAAAAAGCCTGCCTCTTTAGCTGCTTTCAGTGTAGTGTTGAAGTTGCAGCAGTTGCTCTATTTTATACACTATATCTTAATGATGCTAATGCAACTTCTTTCATATTCAGTGACTTTTTAGGAACTTGTCTGCTTATTTACTTGGAATTTTCTTCAAAATTTTCTTCATTTTAAACACCTTCATCATCATTACTCTCAATATTTTTAATTCGCACTTTAATTTTTTTCTCAGAATCTAAAAATTCACTTGCAAAACCAATCATAACACTTAATTTGCAACTTTGACTATTTTTACGCGTTCGTTTAGCCATCAATAAAGAACTCAAAATTTATACTAGTTTATAAACAATATAAACAAGTCATGAACTTAACGTGTCAACTCAAATGCAGCATTTCAAATGCATCATGTTATGAATGATAAAATAAGAAGATATTTTTTCGTAACAGTGCAAAATATTACAGTATAGTATAGCAAAAATAACAATCTTTGTAAAGTTTTAAAATCATAAGTTTTTAAGCTAAAATGACTGTTTAGGTGTCTAATAAAGGGTATTTAGGATTGAGAATTCGATTGAAGATGTTTTTGAGTCAATCAGAATAACCGGTCAAAAGTTGCGGCAAACCGCATATACCGCGTTTTTTACCCCAAACCTTGGTTTTTGAGGTTCAAATTTGAAAACCTTAAAATTCAAATTTTTTTTTGCTTTAGTTTTACATAAGGGCAAACACATTTAAAATTCATATGGCTAAAGCATGTTTTGAAAAATGACCCATCCTAATATATATATATATATATATATATATATATATATATATATATATATATATATATATATATATATATATATATATATATATATATATATATATATATGTATGTGTATATATATATATATATGTATGTGTATATATATATATATACATATATATATATATATATATATATATATATATATATATATATATATATATATATATATATATATATATATATATATATATATATATATATATTTACATATATATTATGTTTTTGTGCTCAATTGTTCTTCAAGAACAGAGAAATAGTATATCAGTAAAAAATGACATCTTTTCTTCAGCTCTATGTTTCTTAACTTTTTGTATTGGTATACATGGTGCAAAGATTTTTGGGTAATTCTTAAACAAGAAGTGTGCTAGTATTAATAAAGGTTTGAAAATTAAATTAAAATTAGTGTACATAACCAGTAACCATTTTGGTTTTATAAAACATTTACCTGTAGGATAGTGATCATCTACATTTTGATGTGTTAATTATATGTTGAATTAACACATTTAAAATGTAGATGATCTACACATCTTGTTTAAGAATTACCTGAAAATCCTTGCATTCTTAAACTAAAAAATCAACAGCTAATTTGTTAATTATATGTGCTGATATTTTAAGTGTAATTATTGAAGTGATTTAATATATTTTAAACAACAATAATACCATTTTAAATATCCTTAATATATGTGATATGTTTTTAGGTCAAAGGTCTAGTTTGCAATTTAATCAAAGTAAAAGATATAAATTATGCTACAAGTTTGCAAGTTTCGGCTGGAAACAAGGTAAGATTTATGTGGTTTTGTGTAAGTGTACCAAATTCCCATTGTTTTCCGAAAAAAATCTTTATCTATTGCTAAAACTGGATCTCAAAAGAAGTACCCCGACATAAAAAGAAATGTAATTAAAAAGTTTTATATAATTTATAAAATAAATATTTTATTTTATACATTGTTCAACCCTCGACATTAGAAAAAATAAAGTTAACAATAAATTACTGACTTTAGACTATTTTTGGTAAGCATCAGGTTGGTACAAAATTTTCAACACAAAGGTTTCATCATAATAACATGCATACTAGGTTAACGAATAATCTCTGACCTCAGATATTTTAGGCAGGCAGTTAATTTGCTAATGTTGACCCTAATTCCGAGGGATGTAAGTTGATATATAATATAATGTTTATACATAAATTGTTATTGAATGTTTAGTTTTCTATTTGGGGCATGAATTATGTTTATATTTGGAAAATTTAATCAATATTTTAAAGTTAGTTTCTATTTATTATGTCATCCGGTTTATATTTTTGCATATTACACTTGTGACAAAATTTTATTATTGTTTTGTCCTTGGGCTGAAAGCGTGTTTTCCTAATCAGTTTTGTCTTAGAGTTGAAAGTGTGTTTTTCTAACAAGTTTTGCTGAAAAATACCTGTTGTTCCACAAAAACTTTGCTTTAATGATATTTAAAAATTTAGTAAAAATAAATTGTATTATTGATTCTCGCTTAAATGTTCAGATTTTGTAAAATTTCAATGATATATATAGATGAATGTAACATTTTAATAATATGCAGGGGTGGGATCTCCTGTTATTTTCCTGTTGCCCTGCAGGTGACTGAAATATTGTATATGTGTTACTTGAGTTGTCTCATCATTAGTCCAGTATTTCTAATTTTTTGGGTATTTTTTCTTGGATGAAAAAACTGAAGAAAAAAAATTTGTTACAAAATATTAAAAAAAATTTATTACAAAATGTTAAAAAAAATTTGTTACAAAATGTTAAAAAAAATTGTTACAAAATGTTAAAAAAAAAATCAAATCTTAAAAGCTGTTATTAAAATTTGTTAAGTAATTTTTTTTATATTTAGTTGCAAAGTAATATCAGAACTTAAATTCAACTTTTAAAGATCATGAAATATTTTAACCGAAGTAGTGTTCCATTAGCTTTGAAGCGATTGCTTTTTTTTTCCATTTAATTTTTATTTATTTCATCCATGGTCTTTTTTTTGTGATACACCTGATTTAATCCCAAATTTTGGCTTGAAAACCTAGTGTTCAATTGATCGTTTATTAACTCATGACAGGCAATAGTTGTACTGCTTCCTTTTATATTTTTTAATGTGCTGAAGCCACGCTCTTTATCTGCTGAACTGGGGAAAAGTGCCAGAAATGTGTCTGTTTACTATTACCCTTATAAGGTGCTTGTAGTAATTTTGCAAAGCTAAAGTTTGGTACCAAAGGAGTTTAAAACCTGTTTAATCTGAAAATAGCATTGACAGCTTTAGCTCTAGAAAAAAATGATAGAAAAAGCTTTTGGTTTTAATTTTCTTAAAGATTAGAATTTAAAAAAATGTGTGTCATGTGTGTCATGTGGTTTAAATATGTATATGTGTGTCATGTGGTTTAAATTTTTACAAAGTTGTCACAAAATATTGAACAATATTTTGTGAATTTATAAATTTGTTACTTGTTATTTTCATTACATCATAGTTATGTCATTAAATTAAACAATATTATGTAATCTTTTTTTATTGATTGTTTTATGGCAATAATAATAATAGTTGATAATAATTCAAATGCTGTTGAGATAAAGCGCCATCTATGACAGCCAACATAATAGAGCTGATAGATAGAGTTGATAGATAGAGTTGAGATAGATAGAGCGCCAGACAATATCTATGACAGCCAACATTATAGTTGTCTAAAAATTTAATTGCAACCTGTTTTTCTTGTTCAATATTATCTGCAAGTCAATCAGTTTAAGTCTGGATTTAAACTCTTTGACTGATGTAGACTCCACTACTGATTCTGGCAAATTATTCCATCCAAAGACAACCCTGTTTGTAAAGAAGTGTTGCCTACTTACAATTTTTAACAAACTCTGATTTAACACGATATTTATAACCTCCAATATTGGATGCTAGAACTGGTGTATTGATGGTGCATTTTTATCTGGACTTTCTTCATATCAATAGATTCAAAACCTTAATATAATTTATATTGTTGTATAAGGTCACCTCTTAGTCTTTGAACTTCTAAAGTTGTTAAATCTAATATTTTTAGTCTTTGATTATATCCCAGATATCTTAATTCTGGTATCAATTTAGTTGCTCTTCTATTGTGAACTTTTTCAAGTTCTTTGATATCTTTTTTATAATAGGGATTCCAAGCTTGAATTGCAAACTCTAAATGAGGTCTAACATACGTGCAATAAAGCATTTTCATGAGGTATTTATCTTTATACCTAAAAGTATTATTTAATATTGCAAGCATACTGTTTGCTTTACTGGCAGCATTCCTTACTTGTCCTTCCAATTTCAAATCCTTGGATATATAAACACCTAAATCTTTTTCGAGAGTAGATTTTTCAATTTCTTTTAGTTCACCGTTAATTTTCATGAAATAAGAATATCTTTTATTACTTGCACTAAAATGCATTATTTTACATTTCTCAAAATTCAAACCTAGTTTCCATTCAACAGCCCATTCATCAATTTTTTTAAATGTCATTTTGAAATGATTTTGAATCATGGGTATGAATAGGAGCGATTATAATATATGATAATAAAATAGTGATTATCTCATCAATAAAGTAAATAATACAATGTACATAATAATATCCAATAAATACCTTGTTAAGTTATATAATTAACTATAATTATACTTAGTTATAATCTACTTTCACCCTAATTTTTGGTAGATAATTAGTAGAGAATTGAAAAAATATGTCTGTTAAAACTAATAGCTATATGTTCAAGCAATATGTTTTTTATAAATATAACTTTATTTTTATTTTAACATATTGTTTGTGTTCAAGTGTACTTTGCTCATTAGGAATATTGTATTGAAGATTTCTTGTATTTAAGTGTTTAGATTATAATTCCTTATTATAGTTTTATATGTATAACAAAATCAACTGCCCTTTGGTAAATGGTTATTGAGCTTGTTATAAAAATCATATTCCCAAGTAAGAAATCTGATTGAAGATGTTGATCATAAATTACTTGTAAAACGAACAAATTTGAAAGAAGCACAAATTACCAGTATATGTGCACACCATCATGATATGTTAATAGTGTGACATGAGAGTAATCAGAAAAGTTGCTGTTATGACTCACAAAAAAGTGTGTAGAGGTAAAAGTTCATTTACATTTTTATGAGTAATACCATTCTTAATAAGTTGTTTATATTTTTTTTGTAATAGGATTTGTTCATTGATTTATGATAATAGTATAATTAATGTTATAGTATTTAAGTAGTATAGTTACATTTTCTTTTCAGCATCTCTATGTGATTACAATGCATACTATGTTAGAAGCAGAAACACTAGGTTTAAATCTTATACCTGGAAAAAAGTTGTGTCCAACCTGTCTTAGTAAAGTTATGAAACATTTATTAAAAGGTATGAGTGAAAATAAAAATTATGGAGATTTTGATATTGGTAGTGAAACATCTATTCAAAATAAAAAAGAGAGTGTAAATACAGCTGCTAGATTATCTCCTATTGCATAAGTCAGGTAAAATCAGTGAAATTAAACAAAAATTGACAGCTTTAACAACCTCTATTAAAAATAAAAGTATATATCCGAAGAAAGTTTTGAAGAACAATCAAGTTTTGGTAATGAGTATATGGAAAAAGCAAACTTGTTTGATAACATGATGGTGTTGTAATAAAATATCTATTAAAACTAAACTAATAAAATTGCAGAGTCAGCAACATCTAAAAAAGTACAACTAACAAATCTTGCTCCAACTGACTGCTCAATGAAAAAAGTTTCTGAAACATTGTATGTAACACACTATGTAGCTCAAATTGCACGCAAGTTAGCATTAGAAAAAGGCATTTTAGCCATGCCTAACCTTAAACTAGGAAAAGCTCTTCCTGATGTAACAGTTCAACTGGTAAAAAGGACTATGTCATAAAGAAAAATGTTCACTTGCAAAAATATTTGCTCTTATGTAATTTAAAGGAATTGTTTGTTGCCTTCAAAATCCATGAACCCAGAAATAAAAATAGGGATTTCAAGGTTTTCCACAATGCGACCAAAATGGTGTATTACTGCTGGTGCTTCAGGAACACATTCAGTATGCATCTGTGCTACTCATCAGAATTTAAAACTGCTTTTATATCCTCTTGGTGTGACATACAAAGAACTGTTACCTTATATTATATGTGACATGACTAATAAAGACTGTATGATGCTGAAATGTGAAAGATGCTCAGCAACTATGAATGGATTAGTTGAAAAACTTTATAATTTAATTGGAGAGTTTGAAAATGATGATGAAGTAGAATTTGATCAGTGGACAACAACAGATAGATCAAACTTAACACATAATAACAATAGATAGGTCAAAGTTAACACATAAAAAAGAGCCAGTGTCTGAATACAGTGAACTAGTATGTAAAAAACTGACAAAACTTGCACCACACTTGTATTTAGCTAAAAGTCAAGCATCATACCTGAAATCAAGAAAGGAAATATGAATGAGGTAACAGCATTATTTCTGGTGATTTTTCAGAAAACTATAAATTTGTAGTTCAGGACAAAGTACAAAGCTTTCATTGGACAAATTTATTATGTACACTTCATCCTGGGATTAATTATTTCAAAAAACGGTTTTCTCAAGCACAAATCTTATTGTATTGTTTCAGATGATATGATGCATGATGTAAACAAGGTGAATAAAATTATTGATGTTGTCAGCAATGATATTAAAACAAATCTACCTCAAATAATAAATATTGAATACTTTTCAGATGGGTGTGCAGGTCAGTATAAGAATTGCAAAAATATTTTGAATCTTTGTTTCAATCTTTAAGATTTTGGTCTTTCTGCTAAATGGAACTTTTTTTGCAACTAGTCACTGTAAACAACCTTGTGATGAGATACATTTCATTTATATATCATCAGAAGATTTAACTTAGGTGAGAAACGCTCATAAGGAACAATTGGATACTGTAAATACCATACCTGGAACACGTAGTTACTATTAGTTTGTACTACTTGGCCATCAAAAGGTAAAGAAATATATATTGAATATAACTTTTAATTTTCTTTAAAAAACATGCATAATTTTTATTGATTAACTCAAGTAAATTTTTTATTTGTGTGGAATCATCTTCAAAAATATTTTTGATTTATTTTGGACTTTTCTTTTAATGCCTTTAATAAAAATGTTTAAAAAAATAAGTAAAATGAAATAAATTCATATGTTGCTATTTTGTCTAGATAGGCTCAAAGCTATGCAGTGTTGATGAAGATTTTGAATTCATTGATGTCTTTGGAAATATTCATGAAACAACTGTAATCTTAGTACCAGGTGATTATGCCTGTGTTTCCTATGAGCAAAAGTGATGGATAGGAGTCATTGAAGACATTAATCTAGAAGAAAAAGATGTGCTTGTCAAATTTGGTCCAAATGGTCCAGCACAGTCGTTTAAATGACCATTAGTGGATAGCCAATGTTGGACTCCAGATGTTCACATCATTTGTAAAGTTAAAGTATGACTACAAAAACAGGACTTTGCTACTATTTAGCCAAAGGCGACTTTATAAAAAATTGTTTTTCTTAGGAAATAAATTTATATTTAAACTAATTTCAAGTTTGCTGAGTCTGATGTCTTATTCATACTTTTTTTTTAATCTTTTATTTTATGTACAATTTATAAATAATGTGAGTGAAAAACATATATAAAATCACTTAAATTGAGTATTTATTTTTCAAAAAATATTTTTGTAAATTTTTTGTTAAAAATTAATAAAAATAATAAAGTTATTAAACTGTTAATTTCTAATTTGATTAATTTGTAGAAAGTTGAGATTTGATATTGAGGTTTGATATGAACACAAAATTTTGTGTTCATATCAAACCTTAATAACTCCTCAAGTAAACATAAGACCAAAAAGAAATTGGTTCATAAAGTTGATATACATCTTATCTTTAAGAAAATAAAAATATTTTTTTTTTCTTTCAGTCAGATTTTTTTTATAGCTACAGTTGTCAATGCCCTTTTTTATTGTCATTATCAGGTACATTTTATGAATCCTAGAATAAACTACATTGTCTTGCTTTGAGAGATACAAAACTAAAGTTTTCTGAATTAGCAGGTTTTAGGCTCTTTTGGTACCCAGTTTCAGAATTGCAGCGTTACTAACAGAACCATATAAAGATAATAGTAAACGGAACATTTTTGGCCCTTTACCCCCCTCATTTTTCAGTCAAAATTAAACAAACTTCAAGTTGCTGTAAATCCTAAACAGATAAGAATTTTATAAAAAAATTTACAGCCTTTCCTAAGTAATGTTTCTAAATATTTGTGTCAAATTTCAGAAAATTTAGTGATGTAGGGTGCAAGTTTGCGTTTTTTTTGTGTCTTGAAAAATTTTTACCCTATTATATTTTTAAATCTATTCCAAAGTTTTCATTTTTGTGCACCTATATAAATGTATGTATGTATGTATGTATGTATGTATGTATGTATGTATGTATGTATGTATGTATGTATGTATGTATGTATGTATGTATGTATGTATGTATGTAAGTATGTATGTATGTATGTATGTATGTATGTATGTATGTATGTATGTATGTATGTATGTATGTATGTATGCATTTATGTATGTATGTACTTATTTATGCATATATTTATGTATCCATGTAAAATATGTATGATTATATGCACGTATGTATAGCCCTCTGAATAAGGGTAGGCATTTGGCAATGTTGACCTAACTGCCAACCTTAAAGTATTTGAGGTCGGCAAAACATCACCAACCTTGTTTCTATGTTTTATGGTACAACTTTTGTGTCAAATTTTATTGCCAACCTGATGCCGACCTCTAACAGTTTAAGGTCAGCAATAAATTGCCAACCTGATTTTTCCTAATTCCGAAGGCTGTTGTATGTATGTGTGTATGTAATTATATATGTATAGGCGTTTGCGAGAGTAAAAAAGTGCAAGAGCAGAGTATTGCTCTCCTAAAACAAACATGTAAGCTGCTCCTCTAAATATCTTTTTAGAAGAGCTCTCAGTTTTTGTGTGAGCTATTTGTATTTACAAATAGCTCACGCAAAAAAAAATGCAAAATTTGATTTTATATGAGCATATACTTGTAATGTTAATGTTACATAACAACCGTTGTTTGTGTTGTACAAAATTCTTTTGATAAGCGTTTTCTTTGGGTTTTTACAAAACACATATTCATTTATTTATTAACAAATTTAATTATTTGATTAAAAAATATAAGAAATAAGAAAATAAAAAATATACTGTTTAATAAAAGTAATAATAAAAGTTCAATATATAAAATTAGAAGTTTTTACTGCTAAAAATATTTTTAAAATTCTTTAAAAATATTTTTTTACTATAATAAAATTTACTTGTAATAGAATGTAGAAAGTTTAAGAATTATTACAATAATTAAAAATTCCGCATTAAACGAGTTTATTTTTTTATTTTGCTCAAACTGAGACAAATTTAAACAATTCATTATAATTAATATATAAAATATATAATTCATAATATAAAAATTATTATGCAATAGTTTAATGTGTAATAATTTTGACTAAAGCGAATTCCCATAAAGTCAAACTTTGGCTGATTTGAGATATTAGTTCGAGTTGAGGTGTTTTTTCTTTATTCAATGCTAAAGTATAAACACTAAATATACACCATTGTACTAGTAAAAACATAAAAAATGTTTCAGTGAATGAAGTTACATATTGTATTCAGTCTGTACACTCATAAGATAAAATTTAAAAAAGTTTAGCAGTACAACTTATCATTTGGTAATAAAATTGTGTTTATAAGCTAGCAATCTTTTACTAAGAAATTTATTAAAACCAAAAAATAATTTATTTTTTTAGCAAAAGTTTATTATGGTTTATTTTGTAACATTAATATTTGTAGCACTATTTAATGTCTCATGACGATCTACTCCATTCAGATCTAAATACAATGAAAAAATATAGAAAATATTAAGCTACTGCTATTTATGTTTTGTATGGAATGATTTCTAAAAAATTTTGCAAAGTTGTTTTGATTTCTTTATTTCCCATACAAAATGTTTGAGTTAACCAAAGGAATTTGTTTTATTTGGTATTTTATTCTGTGTTTTATTTGTTTTATTATTTTTATTCGGAATTAACATTCAAAAAGAATGTTTTACTTCTTCAAATGTATTAATAAAAATGTTTAATATAAACTGAATTTTAAATACAATAGGAAGATATTCACTAAGTAAAAGATTTACATCAAAATATTATCAATTTATTTTTCATAATTGTTATTTTTACAAGAAACTGATTTTTATTTTAGAAACCGATCAATTAGTCCAATCTAATTAAAAACATTTGCATTTTATTTAACGCACTTTTAAAAATTTTTGTTGTTGCAATAACTGTGTCTTTAAGAAACCATTGCAGTTTATTATGCAGTTATTGGTTTATTTTGAAAATTGACTGTTGCTTTTTTTTTTTAGTTACAACAATAATGGTTTTCTTTTATGAACAACTTTGTGAACTTGACCATAATGTCACCATAATGTCATTATGTCAACATAATGTCATAATGTCATTATAATGTCAACATAATGTCATTTATGTTATAGTAATATTGATTGTTACAAAAAAAAAAAACAGTCTGAAACTTGAACTTTGTCTTTTTTATTTGATGTAGTTTGCACAAGAGTTTTTAATTTTTCAAATAAATATCTAAAAATAGAGAAAAAAAGAAAGTGGTTTATATTTATGAAAAAATTATACTTTTGTGAGAGCTGTAAATTGCTCCTGTAAACCACTTAAGAGGAGTGTGGGCAAGAGCTCTCACTTTCCGCAGAGGTATGTGTAATTGCATCTCTGTTAATATTTTTGTTTTTCTTTTTGTTTTAACAGTTATACAATGTTGTGGTTGATACAGAAAAAACTGGAAAGTTACTACTTGAAAATGGTCAGTTGCAAAGAAAAGTTACTTTGATTCCATTAAATAATATTTCTTCGCGTTCAATCAATGATGATATAATAAATAAAGCAAAATCAATAGTAGGAACCAAATTTGTTGTTCTAATTTATTTCTTTTTCATGTTTCTTAATGTATTTTAATGTTGTTTAATGTATTTCTGTTTAATGTTTTTAATGTATTTCTTTTTTTAATGTTTAATGCTGATTTTAATAAGGATCAATAATGAATTGTATTATACAAATTCAAATAAGTGTATTGAGTCACTTTGGCTTGTCTTAATATATATAGCATGCGTTAGTTCATTACTTTTAACATGCAGACTACTCCACTGACAAGAAAGAATGAAAAAACATTTTTTGAAAATAATTTGATTCTGCTTGTCTAAGTCCAACCTTATGTTGAAGCTAAATACCTTATGTATCAAAGCTCCTCCTTTCCAGATCACTGTTTTAATATGATGCAAAATCATATTATATTACGCACGCACACACACACACACACATGTGTGTGTGTGTGTGTGTGTGTGTGTGTATATGCATATATATATATGGGCAATTCCACAAAAAATGTAACACAAGTTAAATTTTATTCATTATTAAGTTTGCCCTCTTTTTACCTAATTCAAAAATTTTAAATAAGGCAAAAAAAAGAGGGCAAAGAACAAATAAGCAAAAAGTTTTTTAGTCTGGCAAAAGAGAGCAAACTTATTACTGAAATAAATTTTAACTTAAGTTACGTATTTTGTGGAATTGCCCATATACATATATATTATGTATATGTATATGTATGTATATAAATATATACACAATATTGTAAATTCTTTAAAAAATTTTGATTCACAATATGAATGTGTGTAGTGTTATATAATTTTATGTGTTTGTTTTAATTAGTTTATTGTTTTTTAAAAAACCTTTTAAAAGCAATAAATGAAGTTTTATAAATTATCAACTGAAAATGAAGTTTTTAAATTAAAATTCTAATTTCATTCTATATTCTATTTTGGAAATCAAATCACAAAGTTAGCTATCTGAATAAGGGATTACTAAAGACAAAAGTTTTAAACAAGAGTGCCAGCAGGGTCAGAGGTCCAACAATGGCCACGATTCAAATAAGGCTTTCCTTGAAACATTTAGAGTTAAATCTTGTACTTACAGATTTACAGATTTAATGGATCTGTAATGGCCTTAAAGTGGCTATTGGACAAAAAAGGATTTTGGGTCTATAAATGTGAAGAAGCAGACTAAACTATTTTTTTATGCTCTGATTAACAACTTCTCTAGCAAATTTTCATATTTGCTAGAGAAATAGTTTTAGTAAATAGTACTTTTAAATTCTAAAAATATGATAAAATTTTTTAAATTGTCATCATAATTTAATTATCATCATAATGAAATTTAAATTTTTTTTATTTTTACTTGCAATAAAAGTTAATTTTTTATTTTTTTTGCAGGTTGGCAAAGAAAATGTTTATACAGCTTTATCATTGGTTGGTTATGCAGATGAAGTTGAAGCTGCAATGAAGTTTGTGTTTGGTTCCTCATTTGTAGCAAAGACTTTAGATCAAGCTAAGAAGGTAAAAATTTCAAAAACTTTATATTAAAAATAGTTATTATTTTATTCTATAGACTATAGACTGTATAATCAAGTTATTTATAGGTTGCTTTTGATCCTCAAATAAAAATAAAGACTGTTACAATAGATGGTGATGTTTTTGATCCTGCTGGCACATTAACTGGCGGTATGTATTCATCTTTAAATTTTAGTACATAATAGGTGTTTCTAACACCTAATATGTACTAAAATTTAAAAATGTAACAGATTTAATAAAATGTAGCTGAGCCTTTTTTTTTAATAAGATTATGATTCACTTATATTTTCTTATTATTTTTTTCTTTGATATAAGTAATAAATATAATAATGAATACACAATGTATGGCTAAATGCCAAATGCCATTTTTTACAACAATTAAATATATATAATATTATATATAATAACAACAATTAAATATATATAATAATATATATAATAACAACAATTAAATATATATAATAATATATATAATAACAACAATTAAATAAATATAATAATGAATACACAGTGTATGGCTAAATGCCAAATGTTTTTTCACAACAATTAAGTCTATTTAGTCTTTTTTTTGTTTTGTTTTTTGATTTAAAGTTTTTATTTAAAAATGTGTTTTAATTCTAAAAAATGAACTTCATAGCATTTAATCCCAACAAAATTTTTTATTTAGTTAATTGTCCCCCTAAATGTTCCCCTGAGGCAAGCAAGGGTTTATTCAAGAAAATGTTAAATTAAAGCTATGGCACCTAGCTAAACTTATGTTTTTTTGCTCTAGAATGCTTTTTAATTAATAAAGTTTTTGCGAAAATGAATATTTTTTTAAAATCTTCACAAAAACGGGTTTTCCCTGATTTCTTTTGGAAACTTTTGTTATATTTATGTATATTCTGTGGGTTTATTCAAGAAAATGTTAAAATAAACCTGAGGGAAGCAAAGCAACCTAAGGTTTTTGCATCAAAATGTCTTTTTCTGTATGAAAAGTTGCTTAAAATATAAAAATAAGACAAAATCTTCAAATAAACAGGTTTTCACTAATTTCTTTTGGAAACTTTTGTTATATTTATGTAGATTCTGTGGGTTTATTCAAGAAAATGTTAAAATAAACCTGAGGGAAGCAAAGCAACCTAAGTTTTTTGCATCACAATGTCTTTTTCTGTATGAAAAGTTGCTTAAAATAAATAAATAAGACAAAATCTTCAAATAATCTGTTTATTTGAAGAAAATGTTAAAATAAACCTGAGTTAAACAATTTATTTATTAATTTAATTAATTTGAAAAAAAAAATAATTTCCGCTTTTTGTTTTTTTTATCTCCAACAATTTATTTTTTGAATTTTCTTTTATTCAATTTTTTAACTCTTTATTCTTATCAATTTTTTATCAATTTATATATTTATCAATTTTTTAACTCTTTATTCAATTTTTTAACTCTTCTTAATTCACAAAAACATTTTGACTAGTCCATTTTTTTCATTTTTGTTTTTTTATCCTTTTCTTTATAAATTTTCATTGAAGTTCAATTCTTTTATAAACATTGGCCACACAAGTTTTTGTACATTTACCATGCACATGTTAAATGTAATTATTTGTAATTATTTTGTTATGCTATTATTGAGTAATATCATGTCATCCAAGCTGTCACAATATATCTCTGGTTTTGATGGTTATTATACAGTTGTCACAATATATCTCTGGTTTTGATGGTTATTATACAGTTGTCACAATATATCTCTGGTTTTGATGGTTATTATACAGTTGTCACAATATATCTCTGGTTTTGATGGTTATTATACAGTTGGTTTTGATGGTTATTATACAGTTGGTTTTGATGGTTATTATACAGTTGGTTTTGATGGTTATTATACAGTTGGTTTTGATGGTTATTATACAGTTGGTTTTGATGGTTATTATACAGTTGGTTTTGATGGTTACAGTTGGGAGAACTTAATAAGATAAGAACTTTTTTAAAATTCCTCTAATGACTCCAAGAGAATTTTAAGTAGATCCTGAAGTGTAACTATTTGACTTTTAACAGATTAAATCACAAACTTTGAAAATTTTTGTTCTTTTTATTTCTAACTATTCCAATGAAATGAACAAAAACTGCTCTTCTAATGAAAATGATTAGAAAATGAAAAAAAGTTATCATTAAATACCCATAATTATTAATAAGGTGGTCATGCAGTAAGACAAGATATTGCAAAACATTTCAGAAACCAGTTTCCAAATGTTTTGCCTGGATACCAACAGCTGCTTTAATGCTTGGTAAATTCAGTGAAAAAAACTTTAATCTGAGCAACCCTTAGTTAAAGAAGATTTCTCAATAGCAACTTCTGAAAAGAATCAGTCACAAGAGGTATTAAACATTAGTCTTAAAATCCATTAAGATGATTTTGAAATTAAAGTAAAATGGTCATTTTTTGCTGCAGCTCATGGTCATCATGGTATTGGTTACAATGTAAAACCAATGTAAAGTGCAAAAAATGATGCATGAAGTTGACAGTATTGAGCAAGATGTTATTGTAAAGTTTATGCACCCATACATTTTTAAATAAATTTTCTGACAATCTAGAACAAATAAGTGTTAGGTTCCAATTACTAAAACAGCTTGTATTAATGATGCACCTATAAAAACAGGTGGACTGATGTATAATTTGACTATACATCAATCCACCTGTTGTTATAAAAAAATCTGAGAGGGTGGTATTTTTTAAATTTTCTAGATAATTTGATGTTGGATTACTTTATTGTATTATTTGTTAATAATTTTTTTTTTAATTTAAATAATATTTAATTGCAATTTATAACTAGGAGCTCGACTAAACCAAACCTCAATACTTGAAAAGCTTCAAGAACTTCATGATTCTATGAATATATTGAATACGTTAAATAATGATTTGTCATTGGTTGAAAAAGAAATTAATTTGACAAAAGATATTGCTAATAAGTAATTTGTTTTTAATACATTTTTTTAAATTGAAATTGATTTTGTTGTAATTTTAGAAATCAGAAAATTAAAGTTAAAATAATTTGAATTATTTGTTAACGTTACATAATACTATGTTTAACATTACATAATATTATATTTAACGTTTTAATTTTTTTTTTATTGTTTAATTAATGATTTTGATTAGTTTTAAAACTTTATAGTTTTTTACTAATTATGATAATTATGATTATAATAATTATGATAATTATTATTTAAATTAGTTTACATTTTATATGTTATTTAGTTTACATTTTATATGTTATTTAGTTTACATGTTATATGTTATTTAGTTTACATGTTATATGTTATTTAGTTTACTTTTTATATGTTATTTAGGTACAATCAGCTTTCAACCCAGTTAGATATTAAGTCGCGTGAGCTTGAACTTGTACAAGATCGAATGAAACAAAGTACTCACCATTTCAAAGTTGAAGAGCTCAAGACCCATGAGAAAGCTATAGGTATGAGATTTTTTTAAAGTTACTAGGCTTTGAATTAAACCTTTTTATTAAATAACTTGCAAGTTTTATTATTTAGTGGTGTCATTAATTTAAAGGTACTCAAGCTCAAAAAACAGTTGTGACAAATGACTTTCTGCATTAAGAATTAAAAACTTGAGTTTTGTAATAAATGTTAAATAAATTTTTTCTTATTTGTGTGTAAATTTATTTTTTAATTTATTTACAAAACTGTACTTAGTTTTGTCTTAAAAACTCAATTTTTATTTTATTTTTATAAAATTTTTCTTATAAAATTTTCATTTTTATTTACTTCATTCTTCAGTTTTATTTTGTCTTGTTTATATATAAAATTAAAAAATAGGAATTTTTTTTAAGTTGTATCACTCGCAAATTCTATATTAATTTAGGTATTAAAGTTCATACTCAGTATTCACTTGAGTATTAAAATTCAAACTCAATATTCACTGAAGTATTAAAATTATACAAGAGCATTTCTCTGTGATATTAGGCTCATTCACATCTATACCACATACCCTAAGGCGTAGAACATAAATTATGTTAAGAAAACTCTGTCTGCTATAATGTGCTATACAAACAAGCAATACAATTGGTATTTCAGCTTTTTTTAATAAAACTTATCTAAAACTTAGACCTAAAACAATAAAATGCTTTATTTTCCACCTCTTTTTCACTAATTGCATTGGTTCTAACTGTAATAACTAACCTGATAATATAGCAAAAATGTCAAAGTGCCAAATATCTTGTTCCAAGTATCATTAGACATAACCATCAAAACTTTCAAAAGATTATTTAGTGACTACTGCTTGTAGGAATCTTTTTCCGGATTCTGAAATTCCAGATATTTCTTTCAACTTTTAGTTTTTCTGGATTTTCAAAAAGTTTTTCTGTATATACAAATTTAAATATGGTTTTGCAATGAATTTGTTTTTTAACTTTTTTAGTCTTTACCTGTACAGAAAAAAAAGAAAAGCCATTGCTTAAAGTTAAAGTAAGACAAATATAAATTAAACAAATTCTGGATTTTTCTCTTGATTTTTTTTGCAAAATGTTTTAAAAATACAACCTGGATGATCACTGTAGTTTATGTTACAGAGATTATTTTGTAAGCAAGATTTTTTCTTGGAATTTTATAACATGTGGATGTTATTAATTTATTTTGTAGATTTTTTAGAATGTGCTAGAATAGTTTAAGAAAATACAAAACATAACATAAGATTATCTTGTATTTTTTATTAAATATGTTTCTAACTTTAGTTGATCTTAAAGGAGCTATTAAAGTAGCTAATGAAGCGAAACAAGTTGCTCAAAAAAAAGTAAAAGATCTTGAAATCAAAATGATGGTTAGATTCTAATTTTTTGTCATTTGTTGTTGACATAAATACATTTACTTATTTATAAAAATAGTTATGTATTATATATATATATATATATATATATATATATATACTACTGTGATCAAAAAGTAAGGTGAATTTTTTTATTAAATGAAAAATCTTTATTTATTCTTCCAAATCTGTATCGTCCCCCTCAAAATAATCCCCCCCGGCCCCAATGCACTTTTGCCAAAGTTTTTTCCAGTCTTCGAAGCATGCCGAAAAGTCCTCGGTAGGGATAGCCTTCAATGCGGGTGCCGATTCACGTTGGATCTCTTCAATGGACTCAAAACGATTTCCCCGGAGTGGTCTCTTGAGCTTTGGGAACAGCCAGAAGTCACACGGTGCTGAGTCGGGCGAATACGGTGGTTGTGGAGCAACATGGGTAGAGTTTTTGGCGAAAAACTCACGAAGAACCAGTGCTGTGTGCGAAGGCGCATTATCGTGGTGCAAAATCCAAGAGTTATTGGCCCATAATTCCGGTCTCTTTTTGCAAATAGCTTCACGCAAACGTCGCATAACGCTTAAATAATATTCCTTGTTGACATTTTGGCCAGTTGGAAGGAATTCGTAGTGCACGACACCACAATAATCAAAGAAAACAGTCAACATGACCTTGATTTTTGAGCGACTTTGACGTGGTTGCTTCGGTCTCGGCTCGCCTTTTTCACGGTATTCACTCGATTGGTCGGTTGTTTCAGGGTCGTATGCGTAGACCCAAGTCTCATCGCCAGTAATAATTTGTTTGTAGACGTCTTATTAGTCAGAAAGCATTGCTTCACACGTTTTAACGCGACGCTCTTTTTCAAAGAAATTGAGAAATTTCGGCACCAAACGTGATTTGAGTCTTCTGAGGCCCAAATGATCCTTCAAAATCGCTTGCACCGACCCAAATGATATTCCAACCATGTCAACAAGGTCTCGAATGGTTAACCGACGATTTGCAAGCACCAATTCCTTGATTTTGTTGATGTGGCGATCATCAATTGAAGTCGATGGTCGTCCGGAGCGTTCCAAGTCATCAGCACGTTCTCGGCCTTCTTTGAAGTCTTTGTACCACTTGTAAACATTTTTTTGAGACATAGTCTCCTCACCGAAGGCCTTTTGCAACATTCGATACGTTTCAGCAGCAGAAATATCATTCTGCAAACAAAATTTAATAGCACTTCTTTGCTCAACAAAATTAGACATCGTGAAAATCACCGAATGCACTTTTGGTACTTCAGAAACAAGCGTAAACAAAAAAAAATAATTATGAGTTTGACATGTAATTTGGCACAAATGTTAATGACATTCCTACCAACTTAAAAATAAAAAAGATTGGACGATTCGAATAAGGCAGGAAGTTTAAATTAAAAATTCACCTTACTTTTTGATCACAGTAGTATATATATATATATATATATATATATATATATATATATATATATATATATATATATATATATATATATATATATATATATGCATGCAAAATAGAGTCCTCAATGATTTTAAAAGAACAGTAATAATAAGTTATTTTTAGTTATTATAACTATTTATTTCACGGGTACCCTGAAGGTGATTTAAGACTTTATATCATATCCCATAAATTATTTTTTTTGATTTTGAAAGTAGTCTATTTGCACATTCCAAAATTGTCAACATTTAAATCTTTTTAAGGTAGCTTTTCGAGAAAACTTAGTTACAATACTTGTTTAATCTAGAGATTATTACCCCTCTGACTCATACTAAGACCCCTGAGAGTGGATCAAATGGCCATATATAATTTGTTTGTTCTATTGTAATGACACTTTGTGGATCGGATTTAAAAATAATTTCTGATAACTTGATAACTGATAACTGACAACTTGGGTTTTCTAGTTTGAATATAGACTAAGTTATAATGTTTTAAAAGTTAGTTTTTTTAATTGAGGAGGATAAGATAAATTTACAGGAATAGAGTGGCTTTATAGAATGATCTTCAAATTTGGGATAAAAAATTCTAGGTAAATTTGTTTTTTTTTCTAAAAAAGAAATGTTTACTAAAACATAAATTTTACATTTAACTAATATTATAAAGTATATATATAAGTACATATACGTTTTGTTTATATTTTTGTTTACACAAGGCATTTATAGTTAAAGGGATACCTTTAACTATAAATGCCTTGTGTTGTGCATGCAGACAGCTCTTTGCAAAACTTCATTGAAATTAGCGTTGTGTTGTCCTACCTTTCGTATTTCCCAAAATTGTTTGAAGTCTTGATGAACTGATTCCAATGATTGCTCAGTCCAATACCCTAACCCTTTGAAAATATTGAAGATTAATACTTTTATATGTAAAAATTTAAAATGTTTTTAAATATACACTTACCAAACTTTCCTCCTTTCATTATAATAAACTCTTCAACATGATGCTCCACTATATGAACTTTAAGAGTAATGTTTGTACCAAGAATTCTGAAACTTTGTGAAAATCTTTTAATATATTCAGAGTAGTTTGGATTTAATGTTTTTCCTAAACACCCATGAACAACATTGCTAAAATCTCTCAAAGCTTTCATATACTTTCCACCAACAATATTGTGCTCATTCAAATACATTTGAAAACGATCAAGTTTTCTTAAAAACTTGTTGGATCCATTTCCTTCTAACCTGTGTTTACCTTGATAAGGTACTCTGGCAAGATTAATTTTAGACAAATAACTATTTACAAAATGAAATCCTTGATTAGTACTCTTAAACAAGTTTTTTTCAATTAGTTTGAGAAGTTTGTTTACTATGCCTAGCAAAATATGTAAGCCCGGTATATTGACAATTGATTAGATCTTCATTGTTACATTTCCAGTCAATAAAGGAGGATTAACTACGCTACTAAAATATTTAGCTTTTGCAATTTTCCTCCAGCAGCCAACCATTTGTTATACCACTCACACAGAGAAGTTAGAGAATATGACTCAGCATACTAGGTGATTCTGTTTCACAAAAGGGACAAGGATGCTTTAAAGCTGCTGACTGCTTTCCAACCATCAGCAGAAGAACCTTTAGATCTTCTGAAATAGAGTAATCCAGAGAGTTAAGTTTTAATTTATCCAACAACATTTTTATGTTTGCATAATTTTCATCAATAGAGGGTAATGCAGCCAAAAATAAAGTTTTGTGAATACTAGTAAACTTGAAATCTTTACATCCATACTCATCAGAATACTTTACTCTTTTCTTTTCACTTGAATGGGCATCAAGCTCTGGCTTCAATATAATTGATAAGGTAACCTTTAGATAGCCTTGCCCTCCATCTACCCCAATCTTAACATCTACATTATCTGGTTCAAGAGATTTATGTTGTAAAACTGCAACAAACTCATCAACATTATTGCATATTACACCAGGAACAGTTCTTTCAATGCACTAAACAATAACAAAACAACTTAAATTCAGTATGTTGATTTATTTTATGTTATCAACTTAATCAAAATATAAAATTGTTATGTTGCATTAAATTTTATTTTATTATAATATATTACTAGTTTAGAGCTTTTTAGTGGAGCTAAAATCAAAGTAAACTTTATATAGGTATGTTTTAATTATACCAATTTTTTCTCATCTCCGATATCCTGTTTAGGCTGAATCAGCATAAGTTCAGCATCAAACAAAGACAATAGATTTTTATTTTCTTCTGTTAACTTTTCGGAAAAACAAGACTCAACAGATTTTCTGCCCCATCACTCGTATAAATCGAGCAATCTCTAACATCTTATAGTCACTAGTAAATTGGATACAAATGTTAAAAGCAATGAACGTTTTTTAAAGAGATGTTTATTTTTTGAATTCCGTAGAAAAAATTTATGCCTTGTATGAAGTTTGCTTTGTAGTTGTTTCAGCTTTGAGAGAGAAAAGTAAGGTGTTTTTGGTTCAACTACTCCAACAGAAACTACAAGTCTTTTAGGGCCAAAGGTGTTCAATTTTATTTCTGTGTCATTGGTTACTAAATTGTTGATTGTGGTTGATAAAACTTTTCCTTTAGTTACAGGTGAAGTAGATTGTACAATATGCACCAAATTCTTTTGCTTAACTAACTTTGTGTAAGGATGTTTAATACCTTTTCCTATAAGTTGAAAACAACTTCTGCAAAGAACAAAGTTTTCATTGGTTGCAGAAAAATTCACATTATTTTGAATGTGATCTATATCTTTATTAGTTTCACATGAAACCATTGGTGGAGGAGTTGCCATTTTAGTACCATTTGTACGCCCATTAACACAAATAAAACAAATAACTCTAGTATTAAGACCTAAAAGTAACAAGAAATTAGTTTTTTAAATGCAAACATAATTTTGTTTATAAGCAAAATAAAAATAATGAAAAAATTAACTTTTTAAAATTAAGTTTTTATTGGCTTATTTTTTATTAGAAAAAGCAAACCTTTGTACTTAGGTCGAGCGGTGAATAAAAAGCTTTTTGAATCTGCTTTTTCTAAACTCACTAGATTTTTTCTACAATTTGAACATAACGTTTTAGGCAGATCAGGGTTTTCAACAGAGAAGTTTTCCCAAAAAAATCTCTTGATAAGATTCTCATAGCTTTTTTCTTGTTGAATTACTGCATTTGGTTTGAACGCATCTTAAATCATTGCCTTTTTTCAAACAGCATATAAAAAAGCATTATAAAAACTTGTTATTATCTTTAGCAAAGTATGGCATTTCTTTTCTTTTCTTGAGAAATAATTTTTATATTTTCAAATTAATTACTTTAAATTAATAACTGTGTGTTTCAAATTGAAATACACAAGATTTCAAATTGAAATACACAAGATTTCAAATTAAAATACACAAAATACACAATACACGGTGTATTTCAAATTGAAATACACAAAATACACAATACATAGTGAATTTCAAATTGAAATACACAATACACGGTGTATTTCAAATTGAATTACACAAAATACACAATACACGGTGTATTTCAACACAGTAATTATATTATTATACTCGCTGCTATTACTTAAGTCTTTATTATTATTTAAGTCTTTTATTGACAACAAATATAAGCCAATCGGAAACTAATAAATATTATTATCACCAATCGTGTGGTTGCAATTACAGAAAGTAAATAGCTATAATGGATGATGGAAAAATATTATTTTAATATTAAAACATCGTTATTTATAAAACTTCTTACTAAGTTTTCTCGAAAAGCTACCATAAAAGGATTTAAATGTTGATAGTTTTGAAATGTACTTATGGACTACTTTCAAAATCAAAAAAAAAAAAAAATTAATGGGATATGTTATAAGGTCTTAGGTCACCTTCAAGGTACCCGTGGTTTATATTTCCAGTTTTTATAAATATTATTATAAACATTTGTGATTTATTTAAATTTAGGAAAAATCATCTCATCGAGATTTAGAACTTAAAAATGCTGAGAATCTACTCACAACTGCAAAACGAAATGCTGAAGCCTCAAGCAAAATCTTTAAAGCAAAGCAACAAGTACATTTTTAACTGTGACGGCTCTTTATATTTAATTCTAGTAATTTTTTTTTTATTAGTTTTTTTTATTTTGTTTTTTCTCTCAAGGAAATGGAAGAGTTAGTTTTAGAAATTGAGTCTCTGAAGGATGAAACAAAAATACTTTTAGACCAGGTGAAGTTTTTTTCTTTTTTTGAATCTACTACAGTGAATAATGACAACAACAAAAAAAAGATTCTTGGTGAAATCAATCTCTATCATGTCTCAACCCAAACTATAAACTCAGTATAGCTCTTTAAAAAAAGTAAAATAATCAGTGGCTTTTTGTGTGCACTAAGTTACACACACACACACACACACACACACACACACACACACACACACACACACACACACACACACACACACACACATTTTTTACATATTTGTTGCACATATATATCTACTTATACATAATTAGATATGCAATATATTATGTTTTTTTAAATCTAAACTTTATCTAGTTATCCAAAGTAAGTGACCAGGGCCCTGGCTCCAGCCCCAGCTAAAAATGAGACTTTTTCCAAATCCAGCCCCAACCCCGGCTAAATTATAAGATTTAGAAGGGGTTGGTAGCCAGGGCTAGAAAAAAATTTATAGTTCTTTATATATTATAATTTTATACTTAAATTTACTATTTCTTAAATTCTGGCATATTTAATTCTAATTAAATATGCCAGAAAATAATTCTGGCAATATTTATGCCAGTATTTAATAAATAGGGACAGATACAGTATAAAGATGCAACTTGTTGAATAAGAAGCCAAACAAGAATGAGTTTGGGTTTATTGTAATAGAGATGATAGCTTGTTTGAGCATTGACCATGATTAGAGAAACAGCAAAAAAGAGGTAGGCTCAAGCCTGCTGCTGATAATGATGATGATGATGATGATAATGATGATGATGATGATGATGATGATGATGATGATGATGATGATGATGATGATGATGATGATGATGATGATGATGATGATGGTAATGACGATTGTGATCATGTTCATCTATTAGGCTGGTAATGATGATTGTGATCATGTTTCATCTATTAGGCTGGCGCAGATGTATTTTTAATACATTGTTTCCAGTTTAGGATGTTGAATGCTGGATCTTCTTGACTCAATCCACCTATTTTTGCTTGTGTCTCTGTTTTTATGACCAGGCAACTCATTCTATTATCTCCTAATGAGGGTACAGCTCTAAAACTCAGTTTTATGGTTCTGAGGCCGGCTGGTAGTCAGGTTTCCCGAACTCTGTAGTAGCTCTCAGAGAGGCTGATTCCATCAACAGCTGAAAAATATCAAAGTATTAACAGTCCATGTTGCGCAAGGATGGTGTCCCTGTTTGTACTTTTGGTGTGCATTGCGGAGGCCACATTTGGAGCCCTTTGTTACGGCTTAGGGTTTATTAGTTGTAATGAGGCAATCGCTTGGGCTATTAAGCAGTGTTCTGAGTACTATCTATGCTTTGAGTCAAGTTCTTCAATTTAATTTAAAAATGAATAAAGTACCAAAAACTATAAAACACAAAAAACCATCATCATCACCAAGTTCTCTAAACCTATCATTCACTAATATTCGTGGTCTTCAAAGTAACTTTTCTTCTGTTGAGTCTTATCTCTTGCAAAGTTCACCAGACCTACTTGCTCTTTGTGAGACTAATTTGAGTTCAGGTGTCTCATCTTGTGATCTTAGTGTTGATGGTTATCTTCCTCTAATTCGTTAAGACTCCAATAGTCACATGCTTGGCCTGGGCATTTACATTCGTAAGAATTCACCTATTTGTTGTGAAACTAGGTTTGAATCCACAGACTATTCTTTCATGTTCTTTCGTTTAGCACCACTTCACTCTATTGCCTTTCTCTTTGTTCTATATCGCTCTCCTTCATCTCAAGACTGCACTCTTTTTGATGTTATTTCTGATCATATTGACCAAGCCCTCTCTCTTTATCCATCAGCTAATATAGTTATTGTTGGTGACTTTAATGCTCACCACTCTGAATGGCTTGGCTCTAGTGTCAGTGATTCGGCAGGCATTAAAGCCCACAACTTTTGCCTTTCTCAATCCCTAACTCAAATAGTCAACTTTCCAACTCGCTTTCCTGACAACCCGAATCATTTACCTTCTCTACTTGACTTATGTCTTGTTTCTGATCCTAGTCAGTGCTCAGTTTCTCCACATTCACCCTTAGGTGCTTCTGATCACAGTTTGATCTCTTTAAAACTAATATCTCATTCTTCTTCATCACCTGAATCCCCCTATTATTGAACCTCTTACAACTACAGTAAAGCTGACTAGGATTCTTTCCGCAATTTTCTTCGTGATGGCCCTTGGGTAGAAATCTTTTGTCTTCCTGTCGACAAATGTGCTTCTTACATAACTTCGTGGATTCAGGCTGGCATTGAATCTTTTGTTTCCTCTCGACAATTCCAGGTCAAGCCTCACTCTCCTCCATGGTTTTCCTCACGCTGTGCTGCTGCGATTGCCAATCAAAACCATTACTTCCATATTTATCAGCAAAACAATTCTTCAGAAAACAGATGTCTGTTTATTACTGCTAGAAACAATTGTAAAAAAGTTTTGTCTAATGCCAAAACCCGCTATTGTCAGGTCATGAAATCTCGTATATCATCTCAAAAATTAGACTCTCATGACTTCTGGAGAATCTTTAATAATATCAATAATAAGGGCAAATCTTTAATTCCACCTCTCTTGTATGATTCAGACTGTGTCACCTCACCTAAAGACAAAGCCGAATTGTTTGCTAAAAACTTTTCATCAATATCATCTCTTGATTCCACTAGTTGCGTTCTACCTGATATTGCCAACAAACAGGTTGATCCATTGCTTGACATTTGTATCACTCCAGCTTCTGTATCTAAAGTGATTTCCTGCCTAGACTCTTCTACAGCTTGTGGCCCGGACAACATACCTGTTATTGTCTTGCAGAAGTGTTCTCCGGAGCTGTCGTCTTTACTCTCAAAACTATTCAACAAGTGCCTATCAGAGTCTTGTTTTCCGTCTGCTGGAAAGCAGCATCTGTTATCCCTATCTTCAAAAATTCTGGAGTGCGATCTGATTCGTCTAACTACCGTCCCATTAGTCTTCTTCCTATCATAAGCAAGGTTTTTGAGTCTTTAATTAACAACTACTTAATTTCTCATCTTAAATCTAATAACTTACCTTCTGACCATCAATATGGATTTCAATCTTCTCGTTCTACAGCTGATTTGCTAACAGTAATAACTGATAGGTTTTATCGTGCATTAGATAAAGGTGGAGAGGTTAAGGCCATCGCGGTGGAGAGGTCAAGGCCATCTTGACATTTCAAAAGCTTTTGATAAAGTTTGGCGTGCTGGTCTTCTCCATAAACTTTCTTCTTATGGTGTATCCGGCAACATCTTTAAGATTATTGAATCCTTCCTTTCCAATCGTAGTATAAAAGTTGTCCTCGATGGACAGCACTCTTCTTCTTATTCTGTAACTTCAAGGGTTCCTCAAGGTTCTATCCTTGGCCCTATACTATTTTTAATTTACATTAACGATCTTCCAGATATTCTCACATCTAAGGTGGCATTGTTTGCTCATGATACTACCATTTATTCTTGTCGTGATAAAAAACCAACACCCTCTAATTGCTTGGAGGGGGCATTTGAGCTTGAAAAGGATCTCACTTCTGCTACAGCATGGGGCTCACAGTGGCTGGTGAACTTTAATTCAGATAAAACTCAATTTTTTTCAGCCATTCGTTATCGCAATAATTTAGATCTTCCTTTATTTATGAACGGTGATGTACTCGATGAGTCATCTACTCTTCATCTTCTAGGATTAACTCTTACATCCAATCTTTCTTGGAAACCATATATCAAATCAGTTGCAAAATTAGCATCTGCTAAGGTTGCATCTCTTTATCAAGCTCGTCACTTTCTTACTTTGGATTCTATTCTCTATCTCTATAAATCTCAAATCCGGCCTTGTATGGAATACTGTTGCCATATCTGGGGCAGTTCTTCTGGTGATGCCCTTTCTCTTTTAGGCAAGGTGCAAAAACGCACTGTTAACATAGTTGGACCTGCTCTTGCAGCCAACCTCCAATCATTATCACATAATGTTGTCGTAATGTTGTTTCTCTTTAGTAGATGGCACAAGCGTCTCTTGTGCCATCTACTAAAATTCATTCTCGTGTTACTCGTCATTCAATTAAGTGTCATCCTTTTTCTGTGACTGTTCCTAAGTGCTCCAAAAACGCTTATTCATCTAGTTTTTTTCCTCGAACATCAGTTCTTTGGAATTTGCTTCCTTCATCTTGCTTTCCTGATTCATATAATTTGCAATCCTTTAAGTCGTCTGTCAATCGTTATCTTGCTCTACAATCTTCATCTTTTTTCTTTCAGTAACTTCCAACTATAATTAGTGGCTGCCTGCAGCCTTGTTGGAAGCGAAGATGATTAAAAAAAAAAAAAAATGTTGATCATAATGATGTTTATATATGCATATATATATACAAAATATGACATGAATTTGTATTTTAGGATGTATAAATGTTTATGCAGCCCCGGTCACAAGTCCAGCCCCGGCTATATTTTATCAAACTTGGCCCCAGCCCTGGCCAAATATCAACCTCGATCGTTTACTAGTTATCCAAGCATTTTAGAAATTCAAAAAAAATTTTACAAAAAGTTCAAAACTTAAAGATTTATAATACTGACTGTTGTGCTGTTTTAAAATTACAATTGTATTAATGGCCTATGGTAATTGCTAACACATTAAAAATAACAACACATTTTAACTAAACTTATTTGACAAATAATTTATAAATTTTAGTTTTTGCAAAGTTCTTTAAACAAATTACATATTTATTTCTAAATATGTACTGACAGAAATTGTTCTAAAAGTTCTTTTTAAAAAGTAACATTTGTTTCAAAACTTTAATTGAAAAACTCAAATTAGAATTATAAAAGCATCAATTCATTTTAAAAAAAATATGTTCTCTTTTTTTTTTTAAAGCAAATTATATATTTTACATATATAAAAATCTGGTAATTTTTACATATATAAATAGTACTTAAAATTAAAATAATTAACTACGAAAATCACAAATATTTTGTACAAAATATAATGTCACTTATGCTTAGTTGTTATAATTACAGACTTAGTTTTTGTGTTAACACTTGTTTGGTTAATTACTGACTTAGTTGTATATTGTATGTATACTTGTTAACTTTATTTCTGATTTAGTTCTCACATGCACTTTTGTTTGCTTGATCACTTATTAAATTTTTCCATTTACTATTATTTACTAGATCACTGGTTCAGTGACTGCACGCATGTTAGCTTTAGTACTGATTTGATTTTTTAATGAGTTTTATGTATTTATTTTAGACTTCTGAATTAAAAAAAAATCTTATAAAGTTAGAAGATGAGATTGTCAAATTATCAGAAATATCCCAATCCAAGATGGTTTGTTTTAATAACTTTTTTTCTGTTATTATTTTAATTATAATTATTAATTTACTTAATATATAAGTAATATGTAGTGCAGTGGTATCGCCTCAGAAACAAAGGATCTGGATCCTAGAGGTGTGGTTCAAACCCCACCTCTAGGCAAGTTTTGTGACATCGGTTAGGAAGGAGGGATGAACTTCCTATTAAATGCTCATCCGTGGTGCTCTGTGATAAGTCGGTTAGGACTTCTTGGGGCACCTAAAATAAAATTAAAAATTAAAAAATAAAAATTGTGGCTTTTTATGATTTATACTGCTCATTATATTTCCCAATTATAAAGATGCAGATGGCATTGACATTTACTGGAAGCCAATAAAATTAACATTGCTTTGAGTACAGTGCTGCTTGGGTGGAGAGATGCCTAAAAAAATGATTCACTACTTACTTAAAACAAATTTAACAAAAATAAAAAATATAGATGTGTGTATCGAAACACTTCAGTTCATAGAAAAATTCTACTAAGCTAGTTTATTATTATTTTCGAAAAAAATTAATTAACTAATTAATTTTACATTGCAATATATTTAAAACTGTTGTTCAGTACTTTATTTAACAAAAAAATTACATGATAAATTTTAAAAAAGGATTTAAAATTTAAGATTCAAAAAAAAAAAATTTATTATTTCTGCTACATGCTATCTATACTAAAGTACTTAAATTGGCTTTACAAATATTTTTTCATTTTTGCTAGCATTTAGCAATATGTCTTTTTAATGTACATTGTCAAGGTCGCATATTTTTATAACTTTAGATTAAATAGCAGGAATGAGACAAATATCTTATTGCTATGTTTGAGTCAGATGGCTAATGACTATAATATTGAAAAGTATTAAAATAATGTTACCATGGTTACCACCTAACTGTTTTAATTTTAGTAGCAAATTAATAACCTTAAGAAAAATCTACCTACTTGCTCTTGATGAGACAAATTTAAGTTTCATTTTGGAATTATAGTGTTGTTGGTTATTATCAGGTTCAGACCTCTAATTCATCCTATCATTGCACATTTTATACTATGTTATGGGTGATTGGGATTCTTTTCGTGATTTTTTTTTTGAGATGGTCTTTAGGCTAATGTCTTGTTTCTCTGTGTTTTGCTTTTTTTTAATGTTTCTCTGTGTTTTGCTCAAATATCAGTGCTTTTGAGTTCTCTCTCTTGTCTTAATGTTTTCCCGACTCAATTTACTGATTTACAGTTTACAATTTACAGTTTTTTTAAACTCTTCTATCAATTGCTTGCTTTATTTTTAACCAAAGTGCTTTGATAATTTTAGCTGTTGCCTCCCTACCAGCTTCTGAACTTTATGTTAACAATGAGAGCTGTCACAGAGCTTGGAAAACTTTACTATTAGCTGGCCAGAACCGTTAAACAGGCTTTTAGTGCTGTATTCCCATTAGAAGATAACATAAAAGGTTGCATAGTCACTACCAATAAGGCACAAGCAAAAGCCCATGAATAATGGTTATATGGTTCAACGTTCATTCTAGGCCTCTACAACATAACACAGGTTTACATCTATGTCAGCCTTTTAGATGTAGAAGGAATGTGATACTGGTCAACAGAACATTTCTTCTAACCCCTGAAATCTTTGTCTTGAATGTCTTCTATAAGGCAGTAGTCAGATGCAGTTAATATCTGCCCATGTTAAGTATTTTTCTTGAGTTGCTATCTCTAGTCTTCATTCAACTAAAAGCACCAAGAAAAACAAACCCTACAAGAGTTCCCTTTGCCTAGAAAAGCTAACCCTGCAAGACAGCCAAACATGAAGCAAGTTCAGATTTACTAGATTACATTTTCTTAGTAACAAAGTATTACTTTAATAATCTTAACATTGCAAAAAATCTTTCTTTCTTTAATCCAAATATGGATATTGTTCTTGACATATCAAATAAGTTCAGTAAAGTCTGGTCTTCTCTATAGGCTCTTTATAGATTTTTGCTATAAAATATTATTTTCTAATTTTTTTCTTCCTGCATCAATGTTTAGGAGTTCATTATGTCTTTATGTTTTCCTGTTTCATACAGTTTACATTTTTTCAAGTCTTCTGCCAATTGTTTTTTTTTTTTTATCTCTCCTCTTTGCTATCTATTAACTTGTAACTTGAATAATAGGTGCTTGCAGTTATGTTGGGAATTTATTTTGTTTAAAATAAAAACTGTATAGGTTTAGAATAAATATTAACCTGCTGTTTCAATTTTTTAGTTGCTTCAAAACAATGGTTTTTAAACCTGCTTTTCAAATATTTTTTTAACTTGAACAATATTAGGTTTTAAATCATAAGGTTACAATATTTTTAGGCTGCGGTAAAAAATGCAGAAGACATGCTACATAATCAAAAGGAGATTTTAAAACATTGCAATGAGGTATTGTAATTTGTATAGTTTTTTTTTTTTTTTTGAGTGCATGATAATGTTATTGTTTTTTTGTTGTTAATTTTGTACTGATAATAATTAGGATGAAGCAGTTTTGTTTTTTATTATTTTTTATTTATTTATATATATGATTTATTATTATATAGTTATATTAGTTATTATTATATAATATTATATATTATTAAATTATTATTATATATTTATTTATATATATATAACAGTTTTGCTTTTTATTATTTGTTATTTATGTTTTGTTTTTTATTATTTATGCTTGATAATTTTGATGAGTTGCAACCCTCATAAATAGGAAAAATAAGGCAATAAATTGTCTTAAGCTTAAACTGTAAGAGGTCGGCAAATAAATTTATACACAAAGGTCTTACCATAAAACATAGAAACAAGGATGGCGATTTTTTGCTGACCTCAAGCACTTTTAGCTTGGCAGTTAGGTCGGCATTGCTGAATGTTGACCCTAATTCCGAGGGCTGGAGATGTGGTATTGGGTTTTTTATTATTTAAAATGTATTCTAATTTTGAATAGTGGTTATACTGAGGATGTTTTTTATTATTTAAGCTTCATGAAAATTTAGTACAGTGGCTACACTTGGGTTAAAGCTTTCTTACCTAATAGTTATTAACTTGTTTTAATAACTATTAGGTAAGAATAATTTTTCATTTTGTTATGACTTATAAAAAAAGGTTAAGTGATTATTGATAATACTAAAACAGGTTGTGAAGAATTTTTTTTTTTCTACTGTTGCTAAGTTTTTTAAGGTGCTAATATTATATACTGTATAAAATATATATGACATTTAAAAATTATTTTAACACTCTTTGAAGGATTCTGTAATTTTATTATTCATTTAACTAATATGCTTTATTTATTATAAAAATTGGAAATTATGAAGTTATTTGGGTTTATTACAAATCACAAATTCAGTTAGTTAATGAAATGTTCAAATCACAATATTGAAATTGTTAATTATCAAATTAATTAGACTTGAAATAATTATAATTAAATTAATAATATATTAAATAATATCATAAAAAGTGTGCTAAGCCTATCTAATTAACCAGTTAAAGAGTAAATTTAGACGAATATACAAAGGAGTCAGTTTAAGTATGGGGCAGTGGTATGATACAATAATGGTAAGCAAATTTAGGTGGTTATTGTGCTCAATGCAAAAAAGAGCTAAGAATAAGATATGGGTACCTTATTAAGCGGTTAAATGAAGAGTGGCTTGTGTGGCTCAGCAATGCTTGAAAATAAGTGTAATAAACACTTCATAAGTTGTTGGTTTAAATAATTGATCTTAAAGTCAACCCTAAATTTATAAAGACTGATGTTGGACCTTACCTAGTCTTTAAAAACAGGATGTTATTGTACTCTAGCATTGTTTAATTCTTAAGACTTAAAAAACTAAGTAAAAAAAGCAATGATTATTAAATCACCAAAGTAATAAAATTGCAGTTATCAATGTTTGAAGTAAAACTTTATCTATCTTTGAAGTAACACTTTATCTAACATTATGTTATTGACTGTTATAGGATTATTAATTTACTGAATTGATTAAATAGATAAATTAAATAAGATTGCAATTATGTATGTAATTAAACTGTTTGCTATTACATTTTTTGTTTTCCATAAAAATAATAGTGTCTGGTTTTTTGTCTCAGGAGTTATTAATGTTAGAAATCAAACTGTTGGGCCATAACAGATAGCTCACAACTGTATTTAACATAGAATATGGAGGAGCTCATAAATGATTTTACAATATAAATACTCAGTCTTGTTTTGTAAACAGGTTTAACATTTAGAAAAGCATTCATTTAAAAAATTTTGCCTTATTAAAAATTGTTTAAGCCACACAAGTGTAGAGCTGTTAACTGCAATAGAAAAAAAAAAAGCTATATATATATTTATGTTCCTAACTGAGTTGACATAAAAGTCAAATCAATGTTAAGTTTAAGTTTTAATTTCAAGTTAAGTTCAAGGCCTTTCTTTTTTTCAGATTTTTAATTTGATTAGGCTTTATTTTTTACAGATGTGTCAGAATTAGGAAACTTAAGTACTACCCTTCCGTTTATTGATATTGATCAGCCACTTTCATCTAAGTTAACCGTATTATCTAATAATAAAAGTAGAAAATCCACTTCAAACTTTGGGTATTGTAAAAAAAATATAAGCAATGCACAATGTTAAGTAAAATGTAATTACTGTTTGCATTCTTTATTGGGAAGACCTAAAGATGAAACTAGTCACATGGTCAAATATTTGAGGACTAAACACCCACAAGTTTGTTTCCCAATAAAAGGTCAAACCTGTTACCAGAATGATAATGCTATAAATGACATTGGAGTTAAAAAGTTTTAAATTTAATCAAGAAATAAGTAGAAATGAATTAATCTGTATGCTAATACTTCACAAATATCTTTTTTCAATTGTGTAAAAAATAAAAATCTTTAACCTCTTTTTAAAATGGTTAGTCGTTGAATTATAAATGATTTTTATATGCTGTAGTTGACAAACTACAATGTTAAATTAACCTCACACGTGATTTGTGGATGTTCTTTTCAAGATAAATCTTACATTGCCTTTACTTGCCATTATATTGATATTAATTGGCAAATAAAAAAGCATGTACTTAATTTTATTGATATTGGAGCCCCTCATACTGCAATAGCATTATATAAAGCGGTTTTTGAGAAGTTGTACAAATGGAAAATTGATAGAAAAATAATGTGGATAGTTTTAGATGACAAAAATGATACAATTGTTAAAATTTTGAACGTCATATAAGAAGAGTTAATGATTAAAATTCTCCAAGAGAACTTTAATCATCAACTATACTTGATGCTTGATACTTATATGATGCTTGATACTGCATTTAAATTTAAAGATGCCTTTACTTATTTGAAAGAAATTGATTTAAATTAAACACATTCATTGATTGAAAACAAGTGGACACATTCACTAAATGAAGAAAAGTGGACAAAAGTAAGAGTTTGTTGTGACTAATTAAAATAACTTTATGAAGTAACAAATCTTTTTTCTAAAACATTAAATCAGCCAACTACTATATTATTCATATATGTGAAATTTTGTTACAAATAATGAATATGTGCAGCAATCATATTCAATTTATATGTGAAATGGAGAAAAAAATGATGGAAAATTTTTTAATATATTGAAAGGTTCTGGTGTTATAACCATTGCTTAAACCACATTATAAAATGATTACTACAGCATTGCTTACTACCTCAAGGAAATTTATGGTAATGCAAGTGAAAAAAAGGTAGGTGTTGCACTATTAAATAAGCACAGGTGGTATAGTTCTTGAAAAGTATTGTAGCTCTATCATGCCAACCACATTGAAAGCTATTCTATAATCTCAAGATTGGATAAAAATTGAAAGTTTTTTAATTTTAATGTTAATTTTCTTTAGTTTATTTTTCTATTTTTAAGTTTCTAATAAACAGAGAAAAACAGCAATGTGGCCTCCATTAATTAAAACAAAAATGAAGCTTTTCTAATTTCTTAGCAAAAGCAAAAAAGGAGAAAACACTCTTGTTAAATGTTAAGTAGTCTTTTTGATTGGATTGAGAAGTTCAACAATCATAGAGATTTTACTTGGCACTTGTCTGAAGTTTAACAGTTATCTTTTCAGTTAAAATAAAAAACATTATTTTTGAAAAATATTTTATGTATTCATTTTCTTAACTATTCATTGGCCACCATCTTTGAATATATTGGCCACCATCTTTAAATATATTGGCCACCATCTTAAATGATACTTTGAATAGGAAAAAGAACACTATCACGTTTAAAGAACAGCCGTGATGCAATGGTAAGATCACTTACTGTACGCAGCCAGGGCACAGTGGTTAGGTTCTTAAAACCTAGAGGTCTAAGATTTAATTCTTGCTCCGACCATATTTGTAACATTACGGAAAGTGGCATGAAATTCCTAAATAAATTTTCTTCCACAGTGTTCTTTGACAAGACAGTTAGGTCTTCTTAACGGATGATGCGGAAGTTATCGTACAAATCTTAATTTCATTATTTGAGCATAATAATTAGTTTTTGTGGTTTTATGCGTAGGCATAAATGTTCTATAAAATATAAATAAACCTAATATTAAAAAAAAAAAAAAATCGTAAATCATTTTGAAAAGAAAGGATTTGCTCGAAGTACAATATATGATAACCTAAAAAGACTTGAAACTGTTCAATCGTTTTCTGATAGAAAGCACCCTGGTCGTCCGACATCCTGGACTAGAGAAAAGAAAGCTGAATTAACGAGACTTGTCAACAATCGAAAAGGAACCAGTCAAAGAAAAATAGGTATTAAATTCGGTGTAAATCAATCGACAATTAGTCGTCAGTTAAAAAAAATGAATATTAAATATAGAAAATGTGAAAAGACTCCAAAATACACTATGGAACATCAAATAAAGGCAAAGAAAAGAAGCAGGAAACTAGTTAACCAACTCTATAACACAAAATCGCTTCTTGTCATCGATGACGAAAAATACTTTTGTTTTGCTGGAGACAACATGCCTGGAAAGTCTGGATACTACACAAACAACAAAAAGACATGCCCAGAAAGTGTTTGTTTTATAAGAAAAGAGAAATTTCCAAAAAAATTAATAATGTAAATAGCCATATCTGACCGTGGTATGTCTGAGCCATTGTTTCGCACTTCCAAGGCTGTAGCGATCAATTCATCAATCTGTATTAATGAATGTTTAGAAAAACGACTTCTTCCATTTATTCACAAGTATCATGGAGACTCTAACTATTTATTTTGGCCAGATTTAGCAAGTTCTTATTATTCTAAAGATTCTCTAAATTGGGTAGACCAATATAGACATATTGGTCTACCCAATTTGGAATTAGGAAAAAGAACACTATCACTATCCAATTTTAAATTATGTTGATAAAGTATCCAATCCCCCAAATGTGCCTCAAGCACGACTAATTGAAAATTTTTGGGTGCATTTGGCACAGAAGGTTTACGAGGGAGATTGGCAAGCCTCAACAGAGCAAGTTTTGATTGATCGCATTAAACTAAAACTACAAGAAATTGATTTAAACTTTTTACAGTCGCATATGAAAGGCGTCAGAGCAAAATTGAGATCAATTGCAGATGGTGGTGTTTTTTCATATAAAAAATAATACATTTTTATTAAAAGATAAATGCTTTATTTAAAAAAAATATAATAGTAGTTTGTTTTTTTATTTACAAATAAGTTATTGACGTTTTTATTTTGTCCGATAACTTCCGCATCACCCGTTAGAGCACTTAAATAGTCACAAAAAAAGTTTTAACTGTTTTTTTTTATAAAAATCAAATAAAAGCTATATTTTATGAGGAAGACACAGGATGGCATAAATTATTTATGTCCCAGATAAATAATCTTGATACCTGACCTAAAATTAAATCCATATAAACAAGTTGAGTCCAGGTTTGGGTCCATTGATAATCTGATACAACCTAACTTATGAGCAACGAGTTTTTATTAAGTATTATATTAAGTGGCTTTTAGTAGTTGGTAAATTTTGATTGAAACTGTCAGAAGTTTTTGATCATCATCCTGTATATTTATATAGTATGTAGTAATATTGTATAGATCATCATCTGTGTATTTATATAGTATGTAGTAATATTGTATATGTTGTATTCTTATGATATCAATTTCTTAAAACAAAAGAAATTGATACTATATTATTTTTTTCTTATCTGAAGAAATACTTGTTTTGTTTCCATCCTTTAATGTTAGAGTTTTCAGCATTCCGCATGTTTGAAATATCTAAACTTCATAAAATCCTAATTATTTTTAGAACATAACAAATTTATCAAAAGAGAAAAATCAAATAGTCAAAGAATCTTCTAATAACGCTTTGTTACTGAAAGATTTGATGCACAGAATAAGTAAAATTAACAAAGAAACTCAAGATGCTGCTAATAAGGTAAGAATATGTTTGATTTTTTGTGCTAAAGTTTGCTTATCAGCTGAAATATCTTTTTATAGTAAGTCTAAGAAAACACGATTTGAAAGAGGTCTGAGAAATTCTGAAAAATCTTCTCAAAGAAATTCAAAGAAAAATTTTCTTTCTTCATAAAGAAAGTTATTGCTTTATGAAAAAATTCATTAAACATTCAACACTTTCTTTTATTATAAAAATTTCTTTTACTATACTTTCTAAAGATTTAAAAACTTATTTTTAAAGGTTGAACATATGCTTAACAAATATGATTGGATTAAAACTGAAAAAAACTATTTTGGCCAAGTAAACACTGCTTATGATTTCAATAATAATGATCCGAAAGAAGCTGCAAAAAAAATGGCTCGTTTAGAAGAAACTAAAGAAAAACTTGGTAAAACTGTAAACATGAGAGCAATGAATATGTTAGGGAAAGCTGAGGAAAAGGTTTTTATATTTATTTATATCTTTGAAATATATAATATATTTTTTATAAAATAATAAAAATATAAATATATCTTTGAAAATTTATTGCTTTTTTTAATTATTTATCTTCTTCAAAAAAGTCTAAGAAAGAAACTGGTAATAATAACTTAACTAATAATACTTTTTAATTAGTATAAATTATTGTCCCTGGAATCAATTAAAATACTTGTAAGATAAATAATGATTTTTATTAGTCCCTTGAATTAATTTAAGCAATTTTTACCATATAACTAGTTAATATTGTTTTGCTATAATTTTATTAATTTGAACAGATAAGTAACATTTTATTTAAATAGTTTTGTTTGTGTTATTTCTTATTTGTATTTTTAGTATAATGATCTAATGAAAAATAAAAGAATGGTGGAAACAGATAAATTAAAAATTGAAGATCTTATTAAAGAATTAGATGAGCAAAAAAATCAAAAACTGAGAGAGGCATGGATTCAAGTCAACAAGGTTTGTTCTTTAGGTTGTTTCTTCCTTCATACATGCATGACTAACTGGTCTCTTCTTCATGTTTGTAAGTGCAATTGTTTGTTTGTTGTTGTTTTTTTGTGCACATACAAGCGAAAGCAGAGAGGATATACATTTTGTCATTCCTCTCTGCTTTCTTATCTGTTAGCTAATGAAAGTATTAACTAAAAACCTTACCTTAAAATACTTTCTATTTCATACTTTATTTTTTGTTCATGTTGTTAAAATATTATCATAAAGATGTTAGTATTTTCAGGTAATAGATTTGAAAATGGCCTCTTTTTTCCTTCGTAATACAAATATTATTTATGTTATGGGTGACCCTATTATTAGAAAGTCTGAATAATTTTAATGATAATACAATATAAATATAATGAAAATAACACGTGTTTAAAAGAACTCTTAATGCGTGTGCGTTTATTTTAAAGGGAAAAAAAATAAATATATACAATGGTTCAATACCATGTCATGATGTGTTCTTCTATTGCAAGTTAAAATTCACTAGCCCCTTTGATTTGTAGCTGCTTTTCTGAAAATTATTAATTTACAAAAAAATGTGTAATCTTTGAAAATAAAATAGCTCAAAAAAGGCATCAGATATGAAATCTGCATAGTCAAGTTGCTATAACACAGACATCTGCTTTCATTAATATTTTCAAAAATATTTTATTGTTGTACAGTGTTATTAGTGATATGAAAATTTTTTTTAGTATTAAATTAAATTTGCAAATTTTATATGTAAAAAAAAAATTAATGTTGGAAAAAAATCATTTTCTTCCGAAAACAAAAACTTAATTTCATTTAAATTCTCTGAAGAAGGGGGTGCTTAGATCTGTCTATTTTTAATGTGGAGGTCTTAAGACATTAAAGATTTCTGATTTCAATTTAAAATCTTTTTTATATATGTGCAATAAATGAAAACCAAATCAAAGATTTCAGAATATATGCCATTGTACACAACAAATCATTTTTAAGTGTTTACCATTATAATGTTTTTATTATTTATGTCAATCCTTATTTTCTTGTTGATGTGTTTAACTGGATTTGTGCTTATTTTTTGTTTTGAAACTTTATAGGATTTTGGAAGTATTTTCTCTACACTTCTACCAGGTGCCAACGCAAAGTTGTCGCCGCCCGAAGGTCTTGGTGTGTTAGACGGTCTTGAAGTTAAAGTATGTTTTGGCAACGTCTGGAAAGAAAGTCTAACCGAACTTAGTGGTGGCCAAAGGTATAGTGATGTGAAGATTTGATTAACATAATTTATTCACATAATTAAATTTGATTAACATAATTAAATATTTTATAATTCGAATCAAAAAGGGTATGTTTAGTTTATACGAAAACTATAAACAAAACATAACTTTTTGTTCGTGCGCGATCGATTTCATGAGAACAGACTACAGGGTTACCATATGTCTTAATTTTACGAAGGAGAGCGCAGCGCTAAATTATTTAAAATTAAAACTTTCATTGCGCTCTCCTATGTAAAATCAGGACATGTGGTAACTTTGGATATTGTAGTTATATTGTTTTTTAATCTACTCTTTTGTAACCAATGATATAATTTTTTAAAGGTCATTAGTTGCACTCTCGTTAATTTTATCAATGTTGTTATTCAAACCGGCACCAATTTATATCCTCGACGAAGTCGATGCAGCTCTTGACCTATCACATACTCAAAATATTGGTCAAATGTTGCGTGCACATTTTCGCCATTCACAGTTCATAGTGGTATCGTTAAAAGATGGTATGTTTAGCAATGCAAACGTTTTGTTCAAGACTAAATTTGTTGACGGTGTGTCTACTGTAACCCGATTTGTTCAAAACCAATCACAAAAAGCAGTTTTACGTCATTAAAATTGCTTTGTTAATTTTATTACCTGCTATACAATTCGATGAATTGAAAAGATAAAATGACAATACTAATCCCAGCACGTTCGCTGTTATCTGCTTTTAATCGTAAAAAGCAGTTTTACGTCATTAAAATTGCTTTGTTTTATTATCTAGATTTTTCTATCGAAATATTTATGCTTGTTTTATCTGATACATAGATTTATTTAATAATAATTTGTAATTAGTTTTAATGTTATTAGTCTTTTAAATTATGTAGTAGATATTTTGACCTATATATCCAAAGAGCAAATTCTATAACAAAATACAATTAAAATGAAACTTATACCAATTCAGCAATTTCAGCAAAATTAAACTAAGCTGCATCATAAAAGGAATAAATATAATACTTAAATTTAAAATCGCGTTTTGCATTCGATACAAGATTTAAAAAGCAATATTTGTTTTCTTTAAAATTATTTCATTACTTTAGGGTTTTTTTTTTTTTTTTTTTTGAAAATTATGTAAAATATACAGACTATTTTCCAAGACATAAGTTCTCGAATGTCTGCAGCTAAAGCAGGAACTCCAGGTTGTACCATGGCCATTGTTGATCTGGGTGGTCTGTAACTTTTGAAGGCGTATTGTCTACATCAAAAAAAATTTTGCTATCGAATGAACAGTTGATTATAAACCCTGCATATGTTTTTCGTTATTGTTGCCAGAGGAATTTAGGAAGCGATAAGCAAACCTGACACATTTGAGTGACGATGAGTGGAGACTTATGTCACTTTAACAATATTCCTTTTCATCAAAATAAAAGGCTTCTAAATTTTAGCTACCAAATAGCGTTCAAAGCTTGGAATATCGATGCTTGTAATGCAAAATAGCATATGTCTTATTTTTAAGTAATGCAATTTTAAAGTTTTTATCTACAAACTTAAAATATTTCTTAAAATATTAATGTTGTTATATTTTTAGAATAACTCGATAAGATTCTAAATTGTGAAAAATAATGTTTTACAGTTCAGTATTAATTAGGGACATAACCAATAGACTCTTACTAGACAGAATAATAAGTGTCTCTAGTATAGAAGGTTGAAGGTCTATTGGATATTTCTTAGACAACATAAAAACTTTAGTTTTTATGTTGTCTAACAAATATCCAATTTTACAAGTTAGTTGCGGAAAAAGCTCACATTTGCTAAAAATGAATGCTAATTTGCCTTAAACACATCAATATCATAAAATTATAATTGCTTCCTCTTTGTTCGCTTTCATACATGTGTCACATGCGGTTTTTAAGAAGTTTTTAAAAAATAGGTATATGATCAGTCCAATGGTTGTAGCTTGTGTAAGCAAGGTAGATGATCTGTGAAACGATTGTACTTGTGTAAGCAAGAAGGTATCTCTTCAATGGTTGTAGCATGTGTAAGCAGTGAAGCGAAAAAAAAATCACTCGCATCGTAAGTGAGTTACTTACATGAACAGCAATAGCACTGTTTATTCATTCATCAGATGGTTTGCAGTTACGATGCATCTTTTTGGATTATCATAAAATTCTCGCGAAAATTTACTCGAGGAAAAATAAGTATAAGTAAAATTGATTTCTAGAAGCGTAAATACTTAAATTTGTATTCGTTGACAAATTTAAGTATTAAGATATTTAAATTTCAACGACAACTAATTCAGAACCAGGTTAGAAAAATAGAGGAAAGTTATTTAACACCATTTTACATTTCTGCTTTGGATGTATGTATATTACATTATGTATAATTATGTATAACAAAATACTAACTAACTGCTAAAAAATAATTAAAAATAATAATACTAACAGTGTAAATAAAATATAATAGTAATAGTAAAAACTAACAGCAAAAATTAAAAATAATTGTAATATCTATAAGTAAATGACTGATATGACTTTATTTAAAAATATGATCAAAGGAAACCAAATTTTTTTTATAATAAAAAAATATAAAAACTAATAAGTATTAATTTATTAAATTATCTATACTATTTGTTGTTTTATTTCGCATTATCTGATTTTTATGTTTAGCGCTATGAATTTTACCCGCGTTCTTACTTAAACTTGAAAGTTATGGCCATGTAAAATTTACAACCTCTTCATCCTGGTAAGAATAGAAATTTTACATGGTTGGCATGGAAACTAAACTTGGTTATAACTTTATATAGACATATATAGATAAAGTGCCGGATTAAGAAAATCCGAGCAATCACTAAAACTTTTTGGGGTTAAAAAACTATTTTTACATTTATTTATTTTTTTTTATTATTTTTTTTTTTTTGCCGTTTAAAAATATACATTCCGTAATTTACTAACAAAATATAAATATAGCAGGGGCGAGAAGAAGACTAATATGTCTTATCACCAAGCCCCTTTATAAATTCCGTAAATATAAAGTTTAATTTTAAAATAAGAAACTTCGTTAAATTTATAGAATAAACAAATGTACAAAAGTGGTAAAATAATAAATAAAACATCTATTAATAAAAAAAAAAAGTGAAGAATTAGCTAGAAGCGCTATAGGCTTAGCAAAAAACAAAAACAATAAGAATATATATATTAGGATATAAATAAATTTAACTCAGTCTTTTTCTAAGATTAATATACTTTTCATGTATTTGATAGATAAATCATAATGTAATTTCAGAAATAGTTTTGTGGTAAATCATTCTTTATTAATAGCTGTCTTAGTTTTGTCTTAAACTCATTAAGCATTGTTAGAGTTTTAAGTTCAGTTGAAAGTATTTTATTCCATGCCTTTGGTCCTCTTATTGAAATTGAAAAATCAGTTGCTGCATAATAACTCTTGGGCTGTATATATCTGTTATTTGAATATCTAGTTAAATATTTGTTTTCCTTTATAAATATTTTTAGAATGATACTTTTATTAATTTTGAACATAAAAATTAGGAGATGATAAATATTTATTTGGTAGATATTTAGTATATTTAAGTTAATAAATAAGGGTCGAAAGGGTGTATAGCGGCTTTTATTGGATATAATTCTGATAGCATGTTTTTGCATATTAAAGAGTTTTTTCAATTTATTTTTATTGGTACAACACCATGCAATGCTAGCGTAATTAAGATAGGAATGAATAAAGGAGAAATATAAGAGTTTTAAACAACTTAGATTTAAAAATGGTTTAGCCCTATATAGCATGCCGATGTTCCTTGATATTTTACCTTCAATATATTTTATCTGACATCTCCAAGTTACATTTTCGTCCAGGAGTACGCCTAGAAATTTTAATGATACCTCTCTTTTTATTTCATAATTGTTAATACAAAGATTTGGAAGTTTTAATGGAATTTTGTCTCTTTCATGATAGCGATGGAAAAAAGTATATTTTGTTTTTATTACATTTAGAGATAATTTGTTTGCTCTAAACCATTTAGAAAGATATTGAAGTTCTATGTTTACAGTTTTAAATAAGATTTTTATGTCATTGTGAGCATAAAATAGATTAGTATCATCTGCAAACAAGATTGAGTCTAATATATTACAAGATTTACTTAAGTCGTTGATATATATTAGAAATAAGAGCGGTCCTAATATAGAGCCTCGAGGTACTCCACAAGTTATATTCATATTGTTAGTTTTACTGCAATTATGAGAAATGTATTGCTGTCTATTTGACAGGTAGCTTTTAAACCATTTAAAGTTCGAGTGTTTAATACCATAGTTTTTTAGTTTGGTTAATAAAATATTATGATTTACAGTGTCAAAAGCCTTACTGAGATCAATAAACACGCCTAAAGTATATTTATTTTCATCAAAAGATTTCAGAATATCGTGAACAAGATAGGCAATTGCCTGATCAGTGGAGTGACCGTTTTTGAATCCGAATTGTTTATTATAAAGGATGTTATTAATAGCTAAGAAATGGTACAATCTTTTATACATAATATGTTCTAGTATTTTTGAAAAACATGGTAGTATTGAAATAGGTCTGTAATTTGCGACACAAGTTGCATCTCCAGATTTTAAAACTGGTATCACCCTGGCCACTTTTAGTTTGTCAGGAAAGATACCTTGTTCTAAAGAAAGACTGTGCAAAAGCGGAGTTTTTAAATAAAATATTGATTTAATTATTATATTGCTACTTACATCATCAACTCCATTACCTTTATTTGATTTTAATAAATTGACAGCATCAAGTAGTTCTTGTTCAGATAACTTATTATTTTCCATGAGATCATTATTAGAGGTCAAATATGACTCGAAGCTAGTTTTGCTGTTTTTTACTTTGGAAGCCAAACTCGGGCATTAAAAAAAATATTTTAGCAGAATTATTGAGTAATAGCACGCGCGTTTATTAACGTAAATATTTAGTAATGCCTATAAGCCTTTTCTTGATAAATATAAAAAAGTATGAGATAAATCTGATATTTATTATTTTTTTATACATATTACATACTGTTTAAATATTTAACATATCTTTCTATTGATTTATAATTATGGCAATTACAAATAACTTATAAAAGATATCACATTAAGAAATCAACATTGTTATACAATATGCTCTTAAAAAAATTTTTCTACATTTTTTAAAAAATTGTTTATGAAATCATGAAAATTTATGATATCATCAAAATTTATAAAATCATCAATAGATTCAATAGTTATCAATAGATTCAATAGTTTTATTTTTGAAAACGAGCACTCCGCAAAACAATTAGTAACCATAAGTGTCAAAAAATGCAAAGAGCAATTTTTGTTGCAAGATGCAAGGTTGTTATGAACTAAAGTTTCGTAAAGTTTAGAAGTGAGCTGTCACGGTTAGCCATAACTAAATTTAGGTATTTTGAATTGCGTCTAAATTAATTTCAACGTTTTCTTAAAAAGTATAGTTTACTTATCACTATGTAGTTCAACAAATCAAAAAACTCCTATTTAGTATTTATGACACTTTTTGAACTATTTCGCGCGTTTTTTTTGGATTACCTAATTTTACTGATCCTTCCCAGGATCAGTAAAATTAGGTAATCCTAGACCACGGCCTATAGGCAATGCAAAAAAACAGCCCTGACTGAATGTATTAAAATTTTAGTCAACTATCAACTAAATTCCAATGTAAATTATTTCCATGTTTAGATTTATTAAAATAGACTTTATAATGGATCAGTGTTGCAGCGTTGAAGAGATAGTGAAGACTTTCTATCAATTGCTCATAATAAATTCCAAGACCTTTTTTCTTATAGCAGAATTTAGATATATGATTAATCATTGGGCATAATATTACTTTAACCTTGGCGTTAAAGTAATATTATGCCCAAATACAAATTTTAAATAGCAAGGGCTATTTAAGACTTTGAAGATTATAGATCTTCAAAGTCTACTTATTTGTTTAAAATGTGTTCGGTAAATTTTTTATTTCAAGGTTTTAAAACCCTGACAAATCTTGAAAATTTACAATTGTGGTTAAATCCCCTTCAAGTTTATTTCCGATCAAAGTTGTTCCATTTTAATAACTACATGGTTAACTATTAATTTTTTTTTATTACTTTAACCTCTTTTTTTATCATGTTTTTATGGAGTTTTTAATGAAGTAAAACTTTAAACTAACTGAAAACAAGTTTGAACATATCTGTTTACAAGATATTCAATAGGGCTTCTATATACTAATACGGGGTTAAACTTTTAAAATATTATTCTGATTATTTTGCATAGATTTCTTGACACTTTTTGAAGGTGTTGTATGACCAATTAAATTTTTACACTTTTTACAAAAACAAGATGTATTAAGCTGCAACTATCTGCGACTATCAATTATCAGCAGATAATTGACCACAGTTTTGATACATTTAGTCAAGACTGTTTTTTCGCATAGGCTAAAGAGACCGTGGTCTAGGGTTGCCTAATTTCACTGATCCTGGGAAGGGATTCATTACAATGTATTGCCTATGCCCCTTACAATTTATAAAACGGTCCCGCATTCACTGATTCAAGTGATAAGTAAATAATTTGCAATTTTATTTTATAAATGTCGTTTTAATAATTTATAAGAATGTGATCATATGAATTTTCACTTTCAATGTTAATTTCATGATCAATGTAGTAAAACAAAATACTTTTTGTATTTTCCATTTCCTGTAAATTTTTTGTAACTTTTAACTGGAATTAAAAGTAAAAAACTTGGCGGACAAAAAAAAGTGCAAAGCAATTGGAAGAAAAAGCACAACCACAAAAAAGGCGCGAAATAGTAAAAAAGTGTCATAAGTACTCAATAAGAGTTTGATGATTTGCTGGACTAAATACATAGTGATAAGTAAACTATTCTTATTTAGTAAACGTTGAGATTAACTTGTACACAATTTAAAAAACCTAAATTTAGTTAAGGCTAACTGTGCTGTAGTTTTGATGCAAATTTTACTTTCACGTCACGGTCGTTTTCAAGCGCTATGTTTAGGCACGCATGCGTTAAACATTTAGAAAAACCTTGAGCTATTAAAATGGCGTCGGATCTTAACCACATAATGTATTTTATATAACAACCGTTAATTTATTAATATTTTCTTTTAAATTTAATGTTGTATCCTTATTTTTGACGTATATCAGCATAATAATAAATCTTATTTCGTATTAACATTATTAAAATAGTATTAAAATGGTCTTAGCGAGCTTAAACTTCATTTGTAGTTTACTCAATTTTAGTGCAAAACGCAGATTTGTTTATTTATTCAAATTTAATTTTCTAAAAATCTAACTGTAGGAATTCAATTTTTTTTTTTTAAACTTCAGATAAAGATGATCCCTATTACTTATATTTTTTTGGTAGATGCTTCAGGATTTTTTCGACATAAAAGTATGCCTTTAATGTTGAGACTATGTACATATTCTCAATAGTAAAGGGATACTTTTATATCGAAAAAATCCTGAAGCATTAAACAATAAATTTAACATAATTGTTAAAATCAGATGTTGATATTAATTGAGTAAACCATTGTTCACATAATAAAAACATTGAATATTAAACATTAAATATTAAATTTGACATAATTAAGAAACGATAAAAGTAATAATAGCAAAAGATATTTTATTATATTAGGGCATATGTCCTAATATAACAAAATCTAACAAAATAAACTTACTAATATAACAAAACTAATATAACAAAATACAATTTCTTATATTAGGGCATATGTCCTAATATAAGAAATTGCATTTTGTTATTATTACTTTTATCGTTTCTTAATTATGTCAAACTTAATATTTAATGTTTAATATTCAATGTTTTTATTATGTGAACAATGAGTTACTCAATATCAACATCTGATTATATATATATATATATATATATATATATATATATATATATATATATATATATATATATATATATATATATATATATATATATATATAAATCAATTGACATTTGTTGATAGATTGTTGATTCATTGACAAACAAGTTTAAAATAATTTGTACAAAGGTTATGGTATTTAACTTTTTGGGAATAAAATCAATTTTTTTTTTATGTCTGGATTTGACTATTTAGTACAAAAGACAATATTTTTTGGTGGTAAGTTCTTTAAATTGTGTTAATTATTAGCAATATAAAATGCCTAATAAACTATTTTGAATACATTTTGTTATTATGCCCAAATTTTTTAATTTTGAATAATTATAATTTTTTATAAATTACTATAATTAACTTTCTTACATAATTTGTAGCAGATTTACATTTAATTTTTATATCCTCTATCCTAACTTATTTCCTAACTTGGTGATGGTGATATACAACCAGATGGTGGTATACAACCAAACCAAAAATTCAAAAAGCAGTTTTTTGATGTTCTTTTTAAAATAGCTAAAGAATCGATAAATCGTTCATTTATGAAAGCTTTCCAAGTACAATAAACCGTTTGAGTTTTTGTATGATACCAAAGAAATTCATAAAATAGGAGAAGAAGACATAACTAACAAATGCAGATTACTGGAAAAAGTATTGACTCATGGTGAATCAAAAGATGTGTATTGTATAGAGAGGATTTGTTTCTTAAACTTAATTAATTATCACAGAAATTAGATGGGAAAAAATCACCGGAATCTGTGCTTTAATGGATCTATGAAAGTCAGCTTGAAGAACTGTTTACTAATGTTTGTATTACCCTACGAAGATTATTAACACAACCGGTAACAGTGAGTACAAGAAAACGTAGTTTTTTTAAATTAAAATTAATAAAAAACTATTTACAATCAACAACGGGCCAGGAACGTTTAAATGGTTTATCAATAATTTCCATTGAAAACAAAATTGCTGAATCTGTGGATATTGATACTTTGAAATTAAATTTTGTAAAATCTTAAGTTAGTCGTGCTCCGTTTTTTAACTAAAAATATGTTTAAAATCAATAAAATTGTTAAGAGCCGCCTAATTTATTCTTGCACACATAAATTATGTTTTACGGGCCGGCTCTGTATATACATACAGGGTGACCAGAAAAAACGGAGACAAAATTTAATATGTCCTGATAATAAAGTTTTATACGGTATCCAACTAATTTTATTGGTTTTCGGATTCTCCATGTTTTTATGTTAGTATATATGTGTTCTTAGTTTGATATCTCTAAAAAATATTATATTTTTAGAATGTCAAATAAACGTAGTGAAATTTTGGAGTTGTTTCGTAAAGGAATGCGTCAATGTGATATCGTTCGTTTGCTTAATGTGCCTAAGTAAACTGTGTCCAAGGCCGTCAATTGCTTTAAGGAGCTTGGCCATGATGGTTGCCGTCCAGGAAGTGGTAGAAGACTGTCAACATGTCTGCCAACCGCCAGATCATCAGGAAGCGAGTCAAGCAAAATTTGAGGGTCTCCATGCGAAAAATCGCCCGTGAAACCGGAATGAAACGTGAATCGGTGCGACAAGTGGCAAAAAGGGAGCTTTACCTCATGCCTTACAAGCTCCAAAAAGTTCAATTGCTCACCGATGAAAACAAACGTGTGCGGCTCCAGAGATGTCGCCAACTCAAGTGTCGGGCCGCTGCTCAGCAATGGAAGCGCATCCTGTTCACGGACGAGAAGCTGTTCACCGTCGAGCAGGCGCACAACCACCAAAACGATAGGAGGTGGTCAGCTGAGGCTCCCGGCACGTCGACCATTGTCGAACACTGCCAAAATCCGCAGTCCGTCATGGTCTGGGGTGAAATCTGCGCTAGCGGTAAGACCCCCCCCCCCACCTCGTTTTTGTGGATCAAGGAGTCAAAATCAACCAAGTCTTCCGACGCGACATTCTTGAGACTGTGGTACTTCCGTGGGCCCCACAGCACTTCGGCGATGTGAATTGGACGTTCCAACAGGACTCTGCCCCTGCTCAAAAGGCGTCTTCGAAATGGCCGCTCTATTCGCCGGATCTCAACCCGATAGATTACAGCGTGTGGTCAATTTTAGAGGCCAAGGCCTGTGCTACACGCCAAATAAGTTTGGAGTCGCTGAAGCAATTGCTGCGCCGGGAATGGGATCGATTGTTGCCAGAAGACCTGCGGCCCATCGCTGAAAATTTCAAGACGCGTTTTGGCTTATGTATCGCCGCGGGAGGAGGCCACTTCGAAACCGGCTATGTATATTATTGCGGAAGGTCCATGTTGTTGTTATTCATCGTTGTTTTACTTAATTTTTGTTGGTTTAATAAAAAATGATTAAAAATGTTTATCTCCGTTTTTTCTGATCACCCTATATATATATATATAATATATATATATATATATATATATATATATATATATATATATATATATATATATATATATATATATATATATATATATATATATTCAGTATTTATAAAAAAGACTGACGTTTTCGCTCAGTTTGATAGCATTGCACAGTTTCTCAACACTCAACTTAGAAGCAGTGATTCGGAACCTCAACTTAAAAGCGAACTTTCTCATTTAGCGAAAAACTATGTATATAAATACGCATCAGCTGAAGATTGTCTAAGGAAACAAAAAATATTGAAGAGACTAAAGAAAAATAAAAGCATTATAATCACCAAACCAGACAAAGGGAATGGTATAATTACTTTTAATAAAGTTGACTATATTAAATCTTTAACTAATATTATAAGTGATAAAACTAAACTTAAGGAGTTAAAAAATGATCCAACTATTAAAAGAGAACAATCTTTACAAGGGTATTTTAGGAAACTTAAAAAACATAACTGTTTTGAAAATGATGTTTACAATAAATTTATTCTGTTGGTTCACAAACAGCAAGAGTTTATGCTTTACCTAAGATGCACAAACTCAGTAAAGATTCTTCTCTACCACCTTTTAGACCAATTATTTCAACAATCGGGACATATAACTATAAATTTGCTAAATATCTTTCTGATTAATTGTCGCCTTATATACCTTTTGTTGAGGAATTAAAACAAGTTGATATAACTAACAAATATATAGTTTCCTATGATGTTGAAAGCTTATTTAATAATATTCCACTTATTGAAACTATAAATATAGCTACTGATTTATACTTTAAAGATGAAACGTGCTTAAAACATTTTTCTAAAGCTCAGTTCAAAAAATTACTTCAAATCTCAACATCCGGTTCTCATTTCTTATTTAACGGGAAATATTATGATCAATTAGATGCCGTTGCCATGGGTTCTCATTTAGCGCCAATTTTAGCGAACAAAAATGGGTTAGTAATTGCTCTCCATACCGATTTTCTATAAACGTTATGTGGATGATATTATCGCTATTTTTAATTCAGAGTTTGAAGCTCAGAATTTTTTTACACATCTTAATAAACAGCATAAAAACTTAAAATTTACTATGGAAAAAGAACAAGATAATCAAATTGCATTTTTAGATGTTCTTATCAATAAGTCTGTTTCGCTTTGCACAGGTCTTTTACAAAAATTTTCCAGTTTTGTTTTCTATTGTTATAAAATTAGTCGTATACGTTGTTTAATTAATAGAACGTATAAAATCAACAACACATAACTAGGATTTGATAAGGACCTAAAAAATCTATCTAATGTTTTAAGGAATAACCGATATCCACCTGAAATAATTGACACTGGGATTAAATTATTTGTTGGTAGGAAGTTTAATCCATCTGTCACAGATGGATTTAACTTAGTACTATACATCACAGATGGATTTAAATCAATACTATTCATCACAAATGGATTTAAATCAATACTATTCATGTCACAGATGGATTTAAATCAATACTATTCATCACAGATTCTGTGATGAATAGTATTGATAACCATAATATAAGATATTGTAAGCTTCTATTTAAAGGATTTTACTCAGACATTGCTAAATCTAAAGTTAATAAAATCATTAAAAAATATTGTAAAGATGTTATAATTAATTTAATTTTCACTACCAACAAATTACAAAACAGTTTATGTATAAAAGATCCACTTCCTAAGCTGCTAAAATCCAATGTTGTTTACAAATTTTCTTGTGCTGGATGTAATGCCAGTTATATTGGAGAAACCTCCAGACACTTAACAACAAGGATTCATGAGCATCTTACAAGTGACAAAAAACCTAATGTTTATAAGCATTTAATTTCATCTGTTAAATGTAAAAATCTAAGTAACTATAGTTGTTTTAAAATTTTGGATACTGCTTCTAAAATTTTGGATACTGCTTCTAAAATTTTGGATACTGCTTCTAACAAAAACAAATTGAAGCACTCCATATTAAATGGGAAAACCCATCTTTAAATAAACAAATTGTTCATTATAACATAATTTTGTCTATATAGTTTTTTTTTTTAGTTTTTTTTATTTACTTATAATTTTATTTTTTTGCTATTTACGGTATCATAATTTGTATTATAATTTTTATTGGTTTGTAACAATTCTATTTGTCTGTTATTATTTCTCTGTAATGTCTTCAAATTTTGATTTTATATTTATATCTAGAGGTTTAAATTGTAATTTTATCTTTTGAAAATGTAATATGTTAACTACGAAATATGTCAAGATTAAAAAATATCGTGTTTTTTTTTTAAATATGTTTAAGTACATTTATTGCTATTGCGTCGCTTAACATCGGTAGGTTCATCGGGAAGCTTCTGAACCTGATGAAGAAACAAGCTGTCGAAAAAAGTTAGATAAGTGTTTTTACTAATTTATGTATATATATATATATATATATATATATATATATATATATATATATATATATATATATATATACATATATATATACAAAATATATACATTATTACATATGTAAGTATATGTACATATATATATGTGTGTGTGTGTGTGAGTGTGTGTGTGTATAAATATATGCATATATATAAAATATGCTTATTTCATGTTGTTTAGTATTGAAATCTCTTGAAAATGAAAATTGCCAATTATTTGGAAATGATTGTGATGCTATTAAAATTGTTTTGGCTATGAATAAGATGGGGTTTAAAGACGCAAGTGGCAATCCTAAAGGATTTGTCAATTTTTTGCACAATAACAAATTACTGAGAAGTATTATTCCAAGGTATCGTGGAAACCATCTACACATTCTGTTTCACACTTGTTTCAATTGTATAAAACACCATCGTCAGCTTATGCAATTTCTGACAATTGGAACACTAAAAAGAAAAACTTTACAAAATATTTTATGTTCTGCATTTTCTGATACAGCTGCTATAAAACAAATGTGCTTGCTTGCATTATTAGGAAAACTTTTAACAGAACCCTGGATAAAAAAGCAACTTTTAATCATGTTGGTGGTATTGCAATAATTAAAAAAGTTGTGCTAACAATTACAGATTGCGAGGTAATCCAGCTGCATTGTTTAACAGAAAGACAGATTTGTTTGAAAATACTCTCCAACCAAATATTTTACAAGCGACAACAGTGTAAGCGTTATTTTTCCATTAGTATTACAAAAATACTTCAAGATATATATTTTTTTAGGTCGGAGGGGGTAACTGATACCACCCTCTGCAAAAATGAATACTCTAATGCATCTTGTACTGCAACATGGTAAAAATACTGCAATATGGTAAAAATAATTTTATATTAAGATAAGACATTTAAAATAATGGCAATTTTTATTTTAGAAAATCTCATTTTAAATAATTTATTTTAGGTTGGAGGGAGTAGTCACCTCTGCAAAAATGAATACTCTGATGCATCTTACATTACTGCTACTGTAATATGGTATAAATAACTTTGTATTAAAATAAAACATTTAAAATACTTGCAATTTTTATTTTAGAAAACCTTATTTTAAATAGTTTTTTTTTTAGGTCGGAGGGCGAGGAAACGCCCCTTTCCTCGTGTGTATGTGATAAATTATTCATTTTTGATACTTGATCTATTAGATGTATATTTTGAAAGAAAGATAAAAATAATGAGAATGATTTTTTTTTTTTTTTAATAAGAGAGTGTTAAATTTAAATACCCAACGTTCACCCCATACACCCCATACAAACGTTCACCCCATCTAATTGATGAACCTCTGATGATTGGCGGTAAAGTGGAATGAAACTGTAACAAGTTTTTGCATATGAAATAGACCAGTTTCATGAAGAAACACAGTTTTATTATTAAAAATCTCATTCTATTGACCATAAAGATGGTGTTTAAGTGTACCCGCCGCCCCCGATGGTACGCCCTATAGCTAAAGGTTGTTATAAGTTTGTAGGTTATTCTTGTACCTATTTTTTGATATCAAGATATAAGGATTTTGATGAGAACTGACAAAGTTATAATAATTTTAGTAAAGAAAATTTTTCTTTTTTTGCTTCAGTTTTATCAAGAAATCTATATATCAGAAATTCGTCACTTAACCAAGTATAATAACCAAGTAAAATGTAATAGTCCAGTTTTTATAATTTTTTCACTTTTGAAAAATTCAATTGAAGGTCTTTCTAATGATATATAACAATATATTGTTTAATTTGTTTAAAATTTTCATGTCACATACCTATTTAGGTTGTACCTAAAAGCCGGCCCGGCCCAAAAACCTAAAACCCGGCCGAGAAAAAGTTTTTTTTTTTTTATAAATAAACGAACTTATATAATTATTATACCAAATTCACAAGTGATAAAAATATTTATTGTTTGAATTTTTTTTTTACAAAAATAAACAAAGTTTTACACAACATAACAACCGGAAAAATATCATTTATTTGTTTAAATGCATCGGCTTCGTAAAACGTCATGTGAGAAGACTGACACGGCACGCAGGCATTACGACACCAACGATTGAACTGATTGCATTGTGACCATTTTAAACGAGCAGCACGAGGTTTAACACAAAACAAAATGTCACATATTTTCGTCATCAACGTTAGCGCACATTCGTTGTACAAGTCTAGCACGAATGCATCGACGGTAAATGCCACAGCTTTTGGATATACAATATGTTCACATTATTAGTAACAGCTCCTGCAAATATTAGTTTAAAAACACTCCCCAACTATTTCCATTGAGTTATTGAGGTGTATTAAAAGCAAATTTGTCCTAAACTCCAAGTTCATTAGTAACAGATGACCGTAATATCATATATCTCAAAAACATATCATGCTTCGAAGTATTACCCCCATTAAGAGAATCTGCAAACCCTACTGTTTTATCAAGAGTGTTTGCAATTAAGAGTGTCCAGTGGTTGTTTATAACGTGAAGGGTTACTGCGAGTAATTGCGTTAGAGTTAAGGGTTATTGCGAGAAATTGTGAAAAGGGTTGATGAAGGAGTTGCGTTAAATTCGTCATGGTTTATGGAGACAACCATTTTTTTTGCATCGTTGTCACTCACGGCATCAGGAGACGTATTTACATCTCAATCTCCAATTATGAAGAATGGCTTGGCGTGAACGGTAGGTTCTATTTGGTCTCTCTCTAAGCAAATTTCCTTTCTTTATTAGTTTCTGTACTTTCTGAATGATGCAACTAAAATGATTTTTTAAGTTTTGTATAAAATCCACACATCTACTTATTGGTTTCAGTAATTATCTCATTGCTTCCTATAAAAACCGTACAACTTTATAATATAGATATAGAATTTTTTTGTAAATACCAAAAATTTACGTTTTCAAATATTACTTTATTATATTATTTTTTAATGCCTTACTTTATTATATCATTTTTTAAATATATATTAAACTTTTAACCAATAAAAAGGTAAACAAATTTATGTCTTTTGCAAAAACAAAGATTTTTAGAAAAATAAAGAAAAGTCAACTTTAAGGTTAAAAACGTTAAACGTGACGCTAAATAATATGAACTTTAAAAATTCAGTACATAAGAAAAGGTTTTTACACCATAAATCCTATATAATAATATTTAATAGGATTAATATTACGTAGATATTATTAATATAGGAAACTATTTTTCAGAAGTACCTATCTTTAATAAATATCTATTGCTATTTATAACAGCATCCTTAATCTAAATTTAAAAAGAATTTTTTGTAAATGCACTTCTTTAAAAACATATAACACTTTAGTTCCAGTAAAAGCAATATAAATATATTAAAATCTCTAAATTGAAATTTTATGTGTATAATTTCTCCTCGTAAAAAAGAAAAATGGCGCTCTGTAAATTAGAGGTTATACTAAAGTATACTAAAATTTACGGTTAAAGTCCGTAATTTAAAGTTACGGAACTTCTCATTATCATAAATACGGACAAAACCATATAAAATGATGTAATTATTTCAAAAGTCTTAAAAGTATTGGTAAAAGACCGTAATTTATTGAAAACGGACTTTCTCCGTAACATAACAACGGAAAAAGTCTGATAAATGCAACGGAGTTTTTTTTATAGTGTAAACTACATTAAATAAATCAGGAAACTTTCAAAAATTTACAAATCTGTGGTACCATCAATAATAATAATTTTTTTCCCCATAAACTCATTGTTTTCTTTATACAGTTTATCAGATGACCCTCTAAATGCCATATTTTATGATATCATCATAATGATCATGGAAATTATCCATTTTAGAATATTATCCCATTGATCATTTTTGTTCAAAATTTGCTTCTCCGTTAAAAACTAAACAGTTTTTGAACTTCTTTTCAACTCAATCAATTTTCCAAAGTTTTCAATATGATCAACACTAACCTCGTTAAGTTTTGTGATAAATGCCTCCAATCAGCAGATTCTGTTCTTGCAGAGGAGGTATCTGTATTGTTGAATATTTTAAAACAGAAACAAATATTTTATTCACTTTTTCTGAGCAAATTAACCATTATCTTTCACCGTTCAAAATTTTTCGGCATAAAAAAAAATTGAGCTGATTTGCGGTTTACAGAATCCTACGAAACTATTTATTTAATACTATGGTTTGTTAGAGTCTGAGGCCAATCGAAATGTTCTTCCGTGTACAAAAAGGGAGTACGCTAGTTAAATTCACAGTAACTGTTTTGTAGTTGACGTCGATGGCTCTTCAGTTTTGCTCGATTCTCTGTTTAGGCTCGATTCTTTACCACTTTATGTTCTTTAATTTCGTTTGAATTGATTTCATATGGCAACGTATTTATCTCAGAATCATGTTCTCTGATTTCGTTTGAATTGATTTCATATGGCAACGTATTTATCTCAATATAATTCTTGGAGCTACAAGATGTTTCTGAACTTAAAAAAGTATCAAGATTAGTTTGGTTTTTATTATGTTCTTCCTGTTTCTTTAGGCGGTTCAGATAATACTGAAAACCAGAAACTTTTTTCTTTTATCCATTTCCTAGTTTTCTATTTTTTATAATTTCTAGAAATTTAATAACAAAGTTATGTAAAGTTTCTCTGCGCTACTTAATATTTTAAAGTAAAATCACGTTAAACAATATTTAATACTTTCCTAAATTATTGTTAAACTAATTGATTAATATAAATAATAAAATAAATAAAAATCAAGAACATATAATAACGACATAGTAATATAATAACTTTAACAAAGAAGTTATAAAAATAGTATTAAAAATAACATTGAAAACCCTCCAATTCTATTGGTGCTAAAAATGCTTACAAAAATTAAATATTGAATCAAGTTGAAAAATCAAATGAAAAGAAATAATAAAATTTCAACGTTGCTTCAGTGCTTTTTCAACGTTGAAAAAGCACTGAAATTTCAGATTGAAAAATGTTTTATGATGGAAACGCAAATCTACGTTGAAACCAAACATTAGATAAAGGTTGAAAACAAATCAAAAATCAACGGTGATATAGCCTTGATTTAACGAACTTATATTTATGAACCTATATACGAGTTTATGAACCATACAGCTGCTTGATGCGCTGTATTTTTATTGCGAAACATTTATTTTTTGTACAATATTGTGTTGTTGTGAGTAAAATATTATAAAGAAACAATTATTCTTCATAATTGAAATATTTTTGCATTTTATATCACATTAGGGTCTTCTAAAAAAAAGGTCCTTTATAAGATATTTAAGTCTAGTTATTTTATAGATATTTAAGTCTAGATTTTGAAGTCTAGATGTTTAAGTCCTTGGATCCGTCACTGGCGCAAACTTTAAACAGTCTGAAATATATCTTTGTGCATTGCGTTTTTTTATTTCAAAACATCAGGTAAATACATCTAAAAATAACATCTTTAAAGTAAGATATTAGTACAAGAGAATGTGAAAACATTAAGTGATCAATAGTGGGGAAAAAAAACAACTAATTACTGATCCATGCCTAATTTACTTCAATTTTGTCCAAGATAGCAACCCGTTTGGACAAAGATACATCACATATATACACAAAAATAAGACAAATTATATATATATATATATATATATATATATATATATATATATATATATATATATATATATATATATATATATATATATATATATACTTATAAATACATACAGGGTGGGCCAAAGAAGACCTACTAATGTAAAACCAAAATAACTTTTTTATTTTTTGACATATTTTTCTCTTTTTTTAGGTTATAATTGAATTCTTGGAGATTTATTATGGAACCATACAGTACAAAACAGTGCGTTAAAACTATCGAGTTTTTCTATTCTTGTCAACGATCAATTGTTTTGACGCAGCGTAAATATCAGCAACATTTTAATTCCAGAACAGCTCCCGCAGCCTTCATGATTTGTAGTTTGGTTGGTCGTTATGAGGAACTGGGCTCAGTGGCCGACCGTCCTGGACGAGGTGCTTATCGAAATATTTGCACTGAAGATAACGTGGAAACTATGCGGCAGAGTGTTGCAGATGATCCATCTGTCTCAACTCGCTGTCTTTCCACCCAATTGGGCATTTCCAGAACGACATTGCGTATAATTTTAAAGTTGGATCTTAAGATGTACCCATACAAAATTCAAATTGTGCAAAAACTATTACCGCTAGATTACCAACAACGACTACAATACGCTATTCGTTTTACACAATTAGCCACACAAATTGATTTTTTAAATAATATTTTGATGTCGGATGAAGCGCATTTCCATTTAATGGTTATGTCAACAACAAAAACTGTAGATTTTGGGGCTCTGAAAATCGAAGGGCAACACATCAGCATCAATTGCATCCATCTAAATGTACTGTTTGGTGCGGTGTTATGGCCACTAGAGTTACCGGCCCATATTTCTTCGAAAATGAAGATAGAATGCCGGAATCGATTTCAGGAGCTTCTTACAGGACAATGATTGAAATTTTTTTGCGGCCAATGGCGGAGCAGAATCCTAATTTGTAGTTTCAACAAGATTGAGCGACTCTGCATACTGCTAGACAAACTATGGATCTGCTGCGTGAAATTTTTGGCGAACGTCTGATTTCAAAAAAATCAGATTTCCCTTGGCCACCTCGTTCGCCAGATTTGACTGCGCCCGACTATTTTTTATGGAGATATTTAAAAGACAAAGTTTATATTAATAAACCAGAGATTATTAGACAGCTGAAGCAAAATATTTGAGACGAAATACTTCAACCAGAAACATTATGTGGTGTAATGGAAAACGCGATAAAAAGAGCCAATCTTTGTATCGAGAAAAATGGTGGACATTTGTCTGATGTCATATTTCACACATAATTTCTATAAAATATATTTAATATATAAAAAAATAAATCAATATAAATGATTATTGCAAAAGTTATCCATGTTTAACATTAGTAGGTCTTCTTTGGACCACCCTGTATATGTAAATATACATGCAGATTTTACAGATAACTCGTACTCTTGAAATATGATATTTAACCAAATAAATTCAAAAATGGTCAGAATAGTGAAACAAATAGAAAATCCAGTAAATCTTTTTTCTCGAAATGTTTTTATTAAAAACAATATAATTACCATAAAAAATTACTAATACAAAATATTTTTTAATATACGAGTACATAAAAAAAAAATTTTGTATTAGTAATTTATAAAATAATTAGTAATTAATTGTAGTAAATAAATAAAATGATTAAAAAAAATATTTTTTTATATACGAGTATATAAAAAAATATTTTGTATTAGTAATTTTTTTTGGTAATTATATTGTTTTTAATAAAAACATTTTGAGAATAAAGATTAACTGGATTTTCTACTTGTTTCACTGTTCTGACTATTTTTGAATATATATATATATATATATATATATGTATATATATATATATATATATATATATAATCTTAAATGTATATATATTAAGTATATATCTTAAATGTGGCTGGATAGCTCAGTTGGTTAGAGTGTCAAACAAAAACCGAACTGTTGTACAATACGAGTTCAAATCCTGCCACCGCCAACTCAGCGCTTGAGTAGTACTTCGGTAAGCAAAAATGTTGGTTAATAACGGGCGCTACTTTGGATTAGTCTTAATGACTTATTTGTGGCTGTTCGTATGCTAAGCCAACAATATCTTCGGATATAAAATTGTATAGAAAAATATGGCATGAAAATTCAAATAAATATAATATATATATATATATATATATATAAACAATTTTAAAATGTATTCTACAAAATAAAGTGCTTAATGTTCTAAAAAGAACAGAGCAATAATAAATTAGTAAAAAATCACTTAATAAAAATTTTTTTTATTTAAAAAAAAGACGTATATATATATATATATATATATATATATATATATATATATATATATATATATATATATATATATATATATATATTCTTCTCTACAACCTTTTAACCTTTTAGACCAATTATTTCAACAATCGGGATTATTATTATTATTTTTTTCAAAAAATTAAACCGTCAAAATAGCAATCTGGTTTATCGTAATATAAACGCTCGTTTGTTAACGATTTCCTAACCAATTGATTGGGGTTAATAATAGATTTGTTTCATGCTAATCGAATAATTGTTTCTGCATAATCATAAAAAAATTGCTACAAAACCAAACACTTCCATTGCAAATAACATTCAAACCATTTTGAACACTTTAGTAGGTGTAATTATTATTTATTTTTTTATTGATAGTTCAACTAAATCTTTTAAAAAAAGATAGTGATATAATAAAAAAAAAGGTAGTGATAGAATAAAAAAAAAGGTGATAGAAAAATAACTACAGGAAAGCGGAAGTTGTTTAAAAGAATTCTGCAACACGTAGATAAAAAAAAGAGATTTAAAAAGCCGCAGAAACCACTTTTAAAACAAAATTTAATTGTGGAAAAAAGTATATTTCTATTTTTATTGAAAATAAAAATCATAAATTTTCATATAAATATATAGCTTATAGTAGTCATAAAAAATCTCCTTTGCTTTTGAACATTTGGCCGGGGAAAACAAGTCTCACTTACACATTATAAAAAGCAAACAAGCACCGTTTTGACATTTAAAAATTTGACTATTATTTTTAAAGATACATTATATTCGCTTCGTTGAACTTCTCAATAAAATAAATGTTATATGGTTGCTCGGGAAATTCTATATTTATTTGGAATATGCTAACATTCTGAACTGTCAAATTAAATTTTAATTTAAACTACTAGAACATATTGATGTCTTTAAAAACTGCTTATTTCTTGCGTAAGTTAATAATACAAGATATTAGTTGTAACCTCGTCTAAAATAATAAATTAAACCAAGGAAAAAAGATGACGCGCTCGACTTTTTATTTAAATAGAAGTGTTTCAAAATAACTTTCTATAAAATACTTATAATTCATGCTAAGTTTTTGAGCGGTTTATAATATCTTAATACCATTGTAACCCAAAATCGGTTGAATTTTTTTAAATACCTTTTTAAAAAAATGTTTAAAATCAATTCAATAAAGCTTGATTAATATTTGTTGTACAATTACTATGTTATTCGTTGTCAAAGCATGATGTATGATCAGTTCAAATTAGTTATTGGCTTATAGTAGCAAAATTTATGTTACAAAAATTGATTAATGAAATTTTTATTATTTTCCGCAATACTTGTCGTGTTTTGATTATTGGTTTTGAGGTATCAACTTTTTATTATCAGTATAAATTTTTTTTGTCAAACTTTTGTTTTAATTATTTCAAAATAATTAAGATATACTTAATTCATATAACTCAAATACATACAAATTTTTTAGGCGCTTTTTCTTACTGACAGAAAATTGACTCATTTTACGACATATAAATCATTAATAGCAACTTTACAAGGAATCAATTAGATAGAAACATGTGATCCAAAACTTTTTTATGCAACTGCACAATGAGTCAAAAGTCACATTTTTAACAGATATGTCTAACAAAACTTAAATAAATCGGCATTTTAAAGAGTGCTAGTTTTTAAAACATTCTGAATTTCATTATATGAAATTTTCCAATCGCATTTCGAATTTGATTGCCTTAAGTTTTTTGTGGCTGGCACATACGATCAAACAATGACGCTTGATAAAGAGTGTTTGTGTATGTGAGGGATGGGGAAAGGAAGGGGGGAAGGGTGGGGGGTAGGGTGGTGGATGGTTGGAGGAGGATAGCTCATGATTGTTATTTTATTTTTTCAAAAAAAATAAAAAAATCATAGTTCAAGTAAAACTAAATAAGTTATAAAAAGTATAATATTTGTTTCAATCGTGAATTGTTGTTTATAAACAGATTGTTCTGCTTCATTATAAAAGTCTCACTTAGGACAATTTTTGCACTTTCATTTTATTTCAATTTGCATGTTGCACCGAAATAAAAATCTTTGTGTATAGTCATTTCACACTAAGTGGCCCAGAAAATTAGGTCATTCCATACCAAGTGGCCCAGAGGTCCGCGCGCGATAATCTCAGATTTTGATTAAGTTTTGTCAGCATGTTATAAAACATATGTCATGAAGATTGCTAAATTTTCAGATTTATTTTACCTTTATTATTTCTATTATCTCAGGTTTATGTAATTTTTATTTTTTGGGTTTTATAAGATATTTTGTAATACTTAAACTTCAATATGATTCTGTTGCTAAAAATCGACTTTTTGGGCTCTTACATTTTCGCAATGAAATGCTTATCAAGGGTTTAGATATCAAAAAATTTTGTACAAGATTTTATTTCGTCTTTACATTTTAGTTTATGGTTCCCCATAACTACCGTGCCGTAAACATTTAATCGTATTTTGCTGAGCCATACCCCCAGAAGAAAAAAATTCTCGGTATTGTTATTTTTTTTGAAGAATTTTCATACAAACATTATAATATAAAGCAAATATTAGCTCTTTTATAAATGTCTATACTGAATTATTTCAAAATGAATATGGCGCCAAAAGATAGATACCTAAAAATGAAATGATAAAAATGATAAAATGTATTTGAACCGTTTAAAACTTTATGTGGGCAGATTTTTTTATAATTATATCATTGTAAAGAGCTTAATTCACATTTTTAGAAAAAACAAAAATCATTTTGCAGAGGTATGTCCTATAAATAAAAAATTAAGGTCAACTTATACTCATACTCTTGTCATCTTTTTACAAATTTGTACCCAGCATAAAGATTGTTGTTGCAGATTTTATCAGGATAAGAGAGTAAATTTTTGTTTAATATTTAATTTCTGAAACAAAAGTTGATGGTAAATTGTGAGATCTGTTGCATAACTGATTGGATGACTGCAATAATATACTGCTCCGGTACCCAACAAATACATATGCTGCTAGATTAGTAAGATGACTGAGCCATACTATGAGGTTGACCGGTGATATTGATATTGTAGCCTCCTTCAATATGTTCGGAATAGAAGGTAAAATTTGAATTTTTTCACGTGGGTTACTGAGTTTTGTCATTTTTCCTTTAACTTTAATATCAAATTTGAATAATCAATACAATTATCACGCTGCCCAATGGCACTGCTAAGTGGTAGGACATTATTTGGTGATAAACCACTGCCAGAAACTATTTTTTCAGCAACAGTTGTTTGCACTTATCAAATTTTTTAAAGTTGATAAGTTAAATATAAATTAAATTTATATTGGTTAATTATATTTATAATATTATAATTATAATTGTTAATTATAAGAACAAGAACTATTCTTGTTATCAATTCGATTATTGTGCATTAATAAAACTATGAGTATATTTCTATTACTCACTTAAACTTAGTAAATTAATTTTAACTTAACTTACTGACCTGCCCCGAAGAAGTTATTTTACTGACCAAAATAACGTTTACAAAATATCAAAAAACTAACTTTGTTCAATTTTTTTTGTTCATAGAATTAATCTGTCCAAAATTAAAATTTTTTATTGTTTCTTAAGTGAAAAATGAACTCTTTTCAGTAGTCCATTAAAAAAAAAACTGTTCTCATAAAGTTTTAGGGGTTCAAATAACTATCAATTTAGGGTCTTTCACTTTTGACCCCATATTTATTTTAAAATAACTCAGCATGTATATTTATACAAAAACTGATTTTTGCTTCATATCATTTTTGTTAGTATGTAGAACCTACTTACTAGTATGAAGAACCTACCTAGTGGTATATAGAACCTTCATGCATAATAAAAAAACTGAAAATATTTTTCTTCTTGAGATAAAGCCTTACAAAAAAATTATAAAAATATTTCTAATATAACTTGGGAAACCATGGAAACTTGGGAAACCATGGACTAAATATTTAGGTATGATTAAAACTTTTAATAAATTTTTTTTTATTAACACTCGACATTAAATCAAAAACCACCTTTTTGAGATTTTTTAAAGTTTCAATCCAAAAACATAAGAGCCCAAAAATGCAACTTATAAGTACTGAACCAAATCAAATTTTGGTATGCCTTACAAAATGTCCTATAAAATCCGAAATAGTAAATATTATAATCGGAAAATATGGCAATCTTCACAACTCAAGTTTAAAAAAATACTGAGATGCTTGAGTGGGTTGATTTCTGAAATTGAACTGTTTGTTTGAGCCTTTTGTTTAATCAAAGTTTGACCAAAACATAACACTAGTAAACGCTGATTTTGTTACCAGGAATGTTGTGTCTATTTCTGGGTAGATTTAGGATGTTGAATTGCAAAACCATATTACTTCCTTAAATGTTCCTTTTTTCATTGTTTATTGTAAAGGCTTTTTAGTATAATTCATACAAATTAGCATGCAGAAAATATTTACAGACTTTATAAATGATTGATAGTAGATATTCCTTGGGTATGGGCAGAGGCGATTCTACAAATAAAATGAGGAGGGGGAGGGGGGTGAATCCTTAAAAATTACCGACTGGCATCTTTAAGAAAATAAAAAGTTTACCCAACTGAATTGTGTCAAATACCCAACTAGCCAACTAAATTCGTAAAAAAACCAACTATAACACAATAACTTACAAATTACCTTCTTTAGGAGAGAGGGGGGGGGGGGTGAAACATCTCCCTCCCCCTTCCCCCCGTAAAATTGCCTCTGGGTACGGGCAATTAGGTAAAAGTTAATATCAAGAATTCATGCATTCTTATAAAAAAATAAATATCCATATTTCAGCCTTTCCAAACACCCAGGTTTCCCTTGTTACTGGGGTTGCAAAAATAAACCTAACCAAATAAAATGAAAATAGGAGAGCATAACATTTCACTGGTTTACGGTGCATCTGTTGCCGGTAAAATTTTCTGATATATACGTTCAAAACAAAAATAATTTATACACAAAAATATTTCCTAAAAAATTAAGTTAAACATTTAGTCCTAATAAAACTTCGTTTTAAAAACTCTCCTCTCTTGTGTAAATTTCAAAAATGGCAAATCAGGGAACAGCAACAGTCAAACACATCCTACTTTTATCCCAAAAGCTCTGATAATGTTCTTACATGATACGGAAACCTTGCCATGCATCTCCATGCCCCTCGCTTGTTTCTCCGTAGATTTTCAGAAAACCTCTGTCACATTTAGGCAAAACGACGTATACTTTAAAATAATAATTTTGTAATAATAATCACATAATAATCGCAAAATTACATATATAACACGTATATAACACGTTGAAAAAGAGACATTTTATTTTACCTACTAACCACTGCATAAAGATTAGCTAGCGCACCTAGAAATAGTCAGACTACTACAGTGACCCTCCAAACAGTTTGTAAAGACTTCTTATTTTCCTTCCTTTATTTATGGAGACTTCAACTTTAAACATATTAACTATAAAAGTGTTAATATTAGAGACAGAGTTTCAATTGCAGCCAGCATTATTGACTAAAAGTTAACCTGTTATTAAGTTCAAGTTTTGTTCAGAAAAAATACTACTTATATCTGACCGTTTTTAGAATTCGCCGTCCCACCGTGATCTCCTCGTTGCAGAGGGAATACAAATACAAATGAAAGATTTCAGCACTAAACCACAAAATGAATTGTCACTTAATCACATGAAATACGAGAGCTGTTTAATTCATCTATATTTGTAGTTAAATTAGAAGATTAAGGTTAGTTTCATATAAGGTTAGTTTTATATAAGGTTAGTTTCATATAAGGTTAGTTTCATATAAGGTTAGTTTCATTAGAGGTTAGTTTCATGTCTAGTTAAATTAAACAACGGTATAATTTAACTTGAAACTTGCTGTTAGCGTAGTAAGTGTGATCTTATACAGCAGTACAAAATAATCAATGAAATTAATTCGCTCATTTACTGTAATAGCTAATAAAGAAGCATATCGCTCCGTCAATAATTAAAATTTGCATTTTCAAAAAATTATTTTTTGTGAATTGTTTATATTAGTTGGGATTTTAATAAATTTGTAAATGTTAATTATTGATAAATGAATAAAAATACAAAATATACAAAATGTTTACCTGTTTTTTATATCTGCACAAATTTGACACTTGTGGTCATTTTGTTTTATTTCATTTTAGACAATTGTTTACAGTATTCTACTGTTAACTTTGTGCTGTAAGCAATTGGTACGCCATTTTTTTTTTAAACTTAAGGTACGCCAGCATAATTTTTTTTTTAAAATTCAAGGTATTGCATTTTAGGCTGCGTTGTGAATAGTCAATTGACAAACGTCAGATTATCACTTTATCAAAATGTTTTTAATACCTGAACAAAGTAGTATGTTGTTATTAGTCATTTTATGTCATGTCAACAATCTGAAGCTTGTTTAAAAAAGTTCAAAGTTTTTACAAGACTATCTATTTCATTTTGTAAAAAAGTTGGTTTTTTGGATACATCTTTATCTTGCTGGGTTCAGAAATAATTTTAGGTACATGAGATTTTAAAAAATGTTAAACACTAGCACTAACACAAGTAGTACTTGGGTACTAACTTGATTTATAGTGTGTCTTTTATATTTACACGTCAAAATAAAAAAACTGTCATTTTGTGGTTTTTGTCAAATAAACCTCTATTTACTGCTTTTTTACAATATTAAATTGTAAAAAGCAAACAAAATAAAGTGCCTAAAGTTTCCCATTTTTATTAAAGAATATCACAAAATACAGAAAACAGATATTTTGACATTTTCTAGTATAACTTTTCTACCTTTGTAAAATACAGTTCAACATAAATTAGCATAAACTTCTCCTAGAAATAGTTATATCGCATAAACTATAAATACTTATCTTTTTATCACATTATCAATGGAAAATATGCTCAAATGATAAAAATTTGAAATAAAATAACTTGAACTGCACAAATATTTTTGAAGGTAGAATTGAAAACAATGTGCTATAAGCATCAGACAAAAATTAAATTTTTAAAATTAGTCTAGTTTTTATTTTAACAAATTTGATTTAAGTTTAAAAAAATTTATCTTTTTTTGTAATTGGAATCTGAATGAATGTTATTGCGTAAACCTATCTGTAATTAGTTAATCTAGTTTGTCTAAGATACATTTAAGTGCGTTAAGCCATACAAATATGGACCAAAAAGTTTAATGTTTGTTAGGGGCTTTAAATTTGTTAGAAGCTAGACCATTATTTTTTAAATTGAGTTGATGTTGATACCAAGCATTTGTATAAGTTTTCGTTAAGAACTTTGTTTTTCAATACTTTGGCATTCACTAACCTTGGATAATTAAAATAATTTTACATCTGGTTGTATTGCACCATCATTGAAGACATCTGCAACTAGTAGAAGAGGAGAATTTTTATCTATTCCGTAAACTAGGGTACACAAGAAATATGTCAACATATTTCTTGTGAGTAATGATACAAAATAGAAAGTTGTTGTTTATTTCAAGTTTTTTTTGCATAAAAATCTAGTGTTTTGGCAAAATCAAAGAATAAAACTCTATGTGAGATATTGTGTTCAATATTATATCCTCCAGTCATGACTTTTGCTTGCATAATGACAACAATTACACATATTCCAAGAAAAAACCCGTATCAACCGAACTTTTTCTTTTAATTACAATGTTGATATTTATATAAGGGTTGTGTTTAATTTTTACAAAACTTAATCTGAACAGTATAATACATTTTTTGATACAGTAGGAAAAGATTGCTTTAGTTTTACCAATAAGTGGACTTGTAAAACGAGTTCAATTTATTTGTTATACAGTTCAATTTGTTTGTAACACTAAAGATAGAAGATATTTTAAACACAAAGAAGAGTTGTTGTGAACTATTATAGTAGAGTGCTCGAGTCAGTTGATATTTGATGGTTGACTGCAAGAGAACGAGACACCTATAATGACGAAATTTATAATACATATTCCTAAGAGGAACTTTACCGTTTATCCTATAACAGATGCGGATCTAGAATTTTATATAGGTGTAGCTAAAATTTGCAACTATTTCATAAGTTGGTTAGTCTACGTCAAAGAGACGTCCTATTATTACGTCATGTAGACGGTGCCTGACAGTTTTTTTTATCTGAGCGTCTTTAATTGAAGGGTTAAACAGCTTCTGCGTTGTTTACCTAGTTTAGCTTTCACTTCTGGTAGACATGTATTATTCATTTATTTTTAATGGATTCTAGTAAAATAACTAAAGGTAAAATATAAAATTTGCCTTGACTATTCTGTTCGTAAGTTAGACATAAAATGTCTAACTTACATAACGAAGTGCACCAACTAGAAGGTAAGCCATAGGACTTTGCACTCCATATGTAAGTTGTAATGCTGCCTAAGGTAAGCTCTCCATTTCTAAATTCTTTCGTATTATTAATAGGCATCAATGTAAAAGTATTGTTATTGTTGACAAAAAAGCCCGCCATTACTGGATTCTTTTCATATATATTTTTGTTACTTATAGAGTACCTGCAACTATTACTGCATTAATAATATAATATAATAATATCGTGATATATTCAAAAGATATTTACTTTAAAGTTGTATACTACTATTTATAAATATGTATTTAAAAAAAAGATTTGAACAGTCTCACTATCAATAGGATCCTCAGGAAGCTAATTTATTACATATTTGTTTTTCATGATTATCAAGCACTCTTTTTGAAGCATACGCTAACAAAATTTACACACATATTTAAATTTTTTTATTTAGTGGTTTACTTGTATTTAGTTTAGAAAACTAAATACAATGTTTTAGTTTGGAAATGTAAGAGATAATAACTATTATTCAATCACAGCCAATTATTTAAGGCAACTTTAAATATCTCTCTTCAGAAGCTGAAAAAATGTTGTCTTTATCTGCAACCATTTCTGGATAAATTGGCATTAAGGCTAGGCCATTCAATCACTTTTCCAACCCTCTACTCCTTGAATAAGTTTTAATCTCTAGGTATTATACCTAGAAATAAATCTTTAAAAAAATTCAAGAAGCCAGTCATTATCATGACTTTTGTTTTAGAAATACTAGATGGGGGTTTTGATTGATCTTTCAAAAGATGCTTCCATAATCCAACTCTGCATGAATGAAGGTTCGATGCAAAGATAGGAATGATAGATATCAAGAAGTTCCTGAAAGTAGATTAACTACAGCCACAAGGCAAAAAGCAATCTTACCACGGGAAACGAGTCAAACCAATCTGCAATAACCGATCTCTTTTTTTAATCCGTTTTTTTTTTAGTTTTAAGTAATCGCTTTTCCAGCAAAATAAACTTATCTTAATTATTTATATTATTTTTACTTTAAAATATGTTGAAATATTATATTATTTTTTATTTCGTTGATTATATTATGGTGTAGCCTTAGCCACAACGGCTATACCCTATTTCCACGCCTGTTATAACAACTTGATACATTTACAGTTAAATACAATTAAAACCATGCAACATTACAATCAAATACAATTAAAACTATGCAACATTATTTGATTAGCGCATTAATTGCAATTACAGCATTGACTATTTTCAGACGAACGGCTATGCAATTTGCCATTAAAAGTACGTGATAAAGAGGACTTTGGATTAATGAATAAAATAAATATGATTTATAAACTTCTTACAAAACTTCATTTAAAAATTACGCATATAGTTTTGTGCCAAATTTAGAGAATGCATGATATTTAATAAGCTAATATTTAAAATTATAAGTTATTTCATTCTGAAAGACTCAGAATTAACTAAGTTGGTCATAGTCAAAGTTTGTTAGGATACTATACTTGACAAATTATTGCATGGAAGTAAATGTGCTTCTAATTTTACCGGATTGTTTGGATGCAATTAGGTTTTTATGAGTTATATATTTTTTGAATGCATTTTCGTTTTTACCTTTACTAATCCAGGATTTTTAGGTGAGGGGGAGGGTGGGTGGGTTGGGGGGAGAGGAGGGAGGGTAAGGAGCGGCTGTTGAAATATTTTTGTATTTTTTACCACATTTTTGCCTCTTAAAAAAAAAAGGTCCTCAATTTTTAAGATATTTTAGAAATTTCAGGTTCTTATGGGGAAGGGGGGGGGGAGAGGATGCATACCCTCATACCCCTCCCCCCTTTGTTCTCTGAACAAAGATTGATTTTGTTCAGAGAACATAATCAATTGTATTTCAGAGAAGTAAATGCTGAGTTGACAGATTTATTACTTCTGTAATGTAACTTATTACTCTATGAGCTTGGTGAATACCACAGACTTTGAAGCATTGACTTAATGCTGATTGTATCTGGAGAGAATGACATCGATGCAACATTTGAACGCTTGATATCCTTTAACTGGATGGTATGAATTTTCAACTTAGCTCTTTTATTAATAAAATCCGGTATTGTAATTTTTTTTAACACTGCACAAGGGGTTGGACCCAGGATTTAGTGAAAGTAGGTAATTATAAGATTTGTACTAAAAGGAGAGTATGGAGGAGAGGCTTAAAGAAGGAAATTTGGGAATCAAGTGGGAGAAAGGGTCTACGAGTTTATTTAACTGAATATAACAAATTGAACAAGTTGGTTTTGCTTTCGATTTTACATTAGCGTGCAAAACTAAAAAGCTGTCTTATAACAACACCATGTTTCAAATTTTTTACAAAATATTTGTTTATTGTTAACTTTTTAAAGAAGTGATTGGTTTTTACCTTTCTTAAACTCGAGTATGATTCTGTACAATGGCAGCTGTTAAATACTCTAAGTAGTGTTGCTCCACACTGTAAATAAATATACATCTTTGTCTCTTACATATTAGGTACAGAAGAAAGAATTTTGGTTTTTTGGAAGAAAGAAAAATGGTTTTCAACGGAAATTCGAAAAATATTCATCATTACAAACAATTTCCTAATTACAAACAACTGGTTGCAAAGTTTATTGAAAAATTCAAGAAACTAGGTTATCGTTTGTCCATAAAGATTCATATGTTTCATCGCCATTTAGATTTCTTACCTGAATACTTGGGTGATGTCGGTGAGAAATTTCATTACTGACTGAGAGAAACCTGCGCTTATACCAAGAAAATTTAAAATTAAGTATATATAAAAAACTATCAATGTTACGACAAAACGGTTGTGGTTTTGAATTCAGTGGTATAAAATAGGCCAGGTAAATATAAAAAAGAGCAATTGCTTTTACTCAGTAATTGGTCAGCTTTACGTGATTAAAATTTTTTAGCAATTTCGCTTAAGTTTTTATTTACTTAAAGCTGAGTGATTACTGAGTAAATTGCTTAACTTTACGTGAATAAAAATTTGTGCAATACTCCTGAAGTTTTTATTTACGTAAAACTGACCAATTACTGAGTAAAAGCGATTGCTTTTTTTAATTCACCCGGCCACATACCTAAGTAAAAAATACTATTTTTAGATAATAGAAAATACTATTTTTAAATTTTCTATTATCGTTTTTAAATATTTCTTTTCTTTTCCTTGATAAAATATTTTTCTTTTACTATTTTCTAGTTACTTTAAAGTAATTAGAAAATAATTTAAAAACTAATTTTTTTTTCAAAAGTTAGGTTTATTAAAATGTTAAAACTTTCAATTTTCTTCATCTTCTAAAATTTAGCCTTATTGTTAAAAAACGTCGTAACGAGCTATGTGAACGAGGTAAATTTAATTGAAAAATGTATCCGTTTAGGCAGCTTTAGGCAGGAAATCATTTAACCACATTTTCAATACCACGCTTATGTTTAATGATATACTATTTTAAGCAGTTAATACAGATTGATCGTTTGGCTTTAATGGAGAAGAGTGTTTTTTATCACTCAAAAAGTAATTCTCTTAAAAGTAATAAAAAATATTATTATAAAACAAAATAAATTTAAATATTAGCATTACAGTATTCAGTTAAAACAGTTTAAAACTTTTTTGACTGAGTTAGTTTTGTTAAATCCCTTCATGTTCTTAACGTATACCATTTTTTTAACGAACTTTTTTAAGTAAAAAACATCTTTTGTTTCTTCGCAACAACCTTGTTATGTTCGTGTTTTTTATGAGTTTTAGGCTCAAAAGAGGAGTGTAACAACAATTAATAAAAGAGTAAAAAAATATATATGTGTATATATATATATATATATATATATATATATATATATATATATATATATATATATATATATATATATATATATATATATATATATATATACACGTATAATTTTAAAAAAAAGTGCTTTACTTGAATTATTTGCTTATTCAGAGTTTAATGCAAAAATGAAAAAACACTTGGTCCGCAGAATATAAAATCATCGTCAGTAACATAATGAAAAAATAATTTAACGCATAATTGCATGGTACGATATGTTGCCTTAAGGTTAAAATCTTAAAACAATTTTAATTACGTTACTTTTTAAATTTTCAGTTTTTGTATAAAAACTTAAACAAATCTAAAAACGTCCTCAATGCCAGAAAAAAATTGATTATGCAATTTACAGTGTCTTTTGGTCTTGTATTTTTGTCTTGGTTTTTATTCTTGCACCTTGATCTCGAAAAAAAATTAGTGTCTTATTTTTGCGCGTAAAGTCTTGTCTTGTCTTTTGGTTCCCGGTATAAAATATTTATTATAAAACTTTTACAAGACACTAGATTGAAAACCATTAATACTATTAAAACAATTGGTATGACATACTTTCATACGTCTATCACAAAACCTGAAATGAATATACTTTTTCTCAATTCGTTGTTTCATTAATTGTGTAGTTGTAGAATTTGTTTATTTCATTATGTAAATATGGTACGGACATAAAACACGCACCTAAAACTTTATGGAAGAAAAATTATTTGACAGTAATAGTTTTTAAATCGTTTCCATTGCAAATGAAACCATAGTTGAAAAAATATAATTGTTGCCAAAATTTAAACGTTGCAAAAATTTTAAAGTCTGCACGTAGTAGTTGTGAAAGTGCCAGCATCAGTAAATGAAGCAACGTTGACTTCCTCAATATTAGATCTGGTCATATGTTTTATAAAATATCAACTTATCACCCAGACCCTTCAGTCCATCATCTTTATCAGCTTTAGCAATTTTATAATTTAAAATAGAAATACATGCTTTTCCGAAACATATCATAATAGATTCAATAAATGCTGCATTTTAGGCGAAAACTAACAGTCGTTTACATTTAAAATAAATATTTCTGGTCGTGCTTTGTTTTAAATTCTAACAGTTCTTTCATTTTGGTGATCTAATAAAGGCTTGATTCAACGGCCGTTTGTTAGCTTTTAGTTAATTAAAATTAATGAGTTAATTAAAATCATCTAAACTTTATATATTCTGAAATTTTTTAGTTTTGTATATTTAATGTTTAATACTAAATACAATTTACAAATATAAATTAAATAATTTTGTTTTATAACTGAGCCACGTTTTTACAAAGTCATGTCATACACTCCTAAAGATATTTATTATTCGATAATACAAAACCTGGATTAAAACATGCAATAAGACGTTAAGAAGTAATTAGTAAATGCTAACGGTTGAGCAAGTCAATTAAACTATTTTTCATAACATATTTATCTATTTAAATTATGTAATCTAATTAAACTAAACTGCATTTTTTAATTACATGTCAAGTACCATGTGTTTAATTACATGTCAAGTACCATGTATTCTTAAGTTTTCTCAAAGAAAAGTAAAGGAAAACAACAAAAATAGAAAACTTGGCAATGATTTTCCATATTGGCTGTTTTATGTTAAATTTAGTAAAAATATTAAATTAATTAAATAATAGCATTAATTACTAATATTACTACCAAGACACTTGGTGGCTAGCTTCTTAAATAAAAAATGTTAAAAAGTAAATCAAAGTAAAAAATAGAAACAGTTTTTAAATTTATATTGCAATTATTCATCTTCGTTTTTTGCCATAAAAGACAATTACTTAACTTTTAACAAACCATGTATAGTCTAGTTAATAACAATGAAAATTAAACAAAATAATTTTTCCTCGTATATTTTTGAATATTAAATAAAAACGTCCGATTGTTAACATTTGTTGAAGACGTTTGTTGCCCGACGTTTGTTGCCCGCGTTTATTAAAAGAAGTTCAATAATTTGCGATTGCATAGATAATGACCATTAGATTGAGCATTCAAAATGTTGATATATCCTAATATATAAAGTTACTGACTAAATAAAGATTTATTTATTAAATTCAAATTTATAAAGCGTTTACAAAGACTCTTCAAACTGGCGTTCTTTTTTTCAGTTATCTTTTCTTCTTGGGTTACTTAAAAGTTTTTTTTATAAGAACCTTCTTCCAAAAATTTCATCAAAATATATATTGTCATTAAAAAGTTAATGTTACGTCTTTTTAGTCAAAATCAACTTCTAAATGACACTAATTTAAATCTAGTTTCATCTTAATTAGGATTGTTACCGTCTTAATCACATATTTTATCAAGTGTATAAATACAACTTTTTGTTATTACTTTGGAAATTTATGATATTTTCTTTAAAAAATTAAGAATAAACACGTCATTATACGAGAGTGCTCACTCATTTTGTTTTACCCAAATAATATTTTATAGAGAATAGAGAATTATTTTAGTTCGACTGAAGATTGAAAAATTAAAAACAACAACTGGTTTAAATAACTTTTTATAAATTTTGAAAATTATTATTTTGCAGAACTTAATTAAAAAACCATGAAGTTCAAGATATCATTTGCAATTGTTATTTTCATTAACACGCTATTACCAGGTTAGTTTGTTTATCATTTTTAATATAATTACTCAAAAGGAATATATAAATGCATATACTAATATAATTTCTAATTATAGACCGGTAATTCTATTTATTATTTCAATTAAATACTTATCCTTTTCGCAAGGGGTGGTATGGAGCATAAATCTGTCCGTTTTAAAGTTTTAAATAAATTTAATGTCTGTTTACGTGAGCCAGCTTAGAAGTTTTTTTTACTGATGCTTTTTTTCTTAATTCCATTTTAGCTTACGAATTTCCCGTAGCACAAAGTGCTTAATTAATATATTTTTTGCTGTCCTGCCAATGTATTTTGTTGTCCGCGAATGGTATCATATTTAATTTTTTCTCCAAGAAATCCAGAACTTTGGACGCGTGTTTATTAGGTTAGCCTTTCAAGTTCGGAAAAAAAAAAGATACCTTAAGGACAGCTGAGGTGTTAAACTAACCCAATTGAAAGTCTTTTTTATATACAGAAACGTTTGTACTTTTTAAAATCATTGTCATCGTACACAATAGCATAAAATAATTTAAAAGTTACAAGTTTGCAATACTAATTTATTATTTGTGACATTGAAAAAAAAAGCCTACATAAACACCCAATAATTTTAACGTTGCTTGAATATATGTTTGAATGTTTGTACGGTACAGCTTACTTTTAAAAAATAAACAGTACCCCATAAGTATTAAAAAACAACTGAAAAATAAATGTTAAAATAAGGATGGCTGAAATATACTTCAGCCATCCTTATTTTAACTAATTTTTTAACTATCAATATTATTAACAATTTATTAGTAAAACAAAAACATTTTGCAGTTGCAACTTCCTTATATCGTCAGTGAATAAAATTTTTTATCGATTTTCATTAAGTTTTTGTTCACGTAAAGTTGAGCAATTACTTAGTAAATTACTTAACTTTACGTGAATAAAAATTTGAGCAAAGCTGCTGAAGTTTTTATTCATGTAGAACTGACTGAGTAAAAGCAATTGCTCATTTTTGTTCACCCGGCCTAATGAACAAATAAGTTTTCGCGTAATAGTTAAAATAATAAGTTTTTGTGTAATAATTGAAATAAAAAATCTTAATAACTCATTTGTGTGGTATAACAAACGATGGAGAATTTAAATACTTAATTGTGGTATAAATAATTCCATAATTCCATGCTGCCAAAAATGGACTTTTGCATTTCCCTTGTATACTGACGATATGATACTAAAAAATGTTCTAAAACGGCAGTTTAAATAGATAAAGGTGCTAAACCTTCTTTATTTTTTAAAAGATAAAAATATTTAAGCGCATACTTCCAATAAAGGTAGGAACGATGGGCTACTATATATAGTTATATACTATATATACGATAAAGTTATATACTATATATATATATATATATATATATATATATATATATATATATATATATATATATATATATATATATATATATATATATATTATATATATACTATATATAAACCTAAAGTTATACAACTTTGGATCGTCATGTGAGGAGCAAAAATGTTATATATATGAAGACCTGAGTGGAAAAATCGGAGTTCAAAACGTTCTTTAAAATGTAATTTATACACTGCGCTTTAGTTTCAGATTATTTATTGAAAAATCAAAAAAAAAAATTTTTTCAATGTTTTTTTTGGTAACTAAAGTTCATTATCAATAAATGGACATCACTGACCACGGCAAGGACAAACCACTCTGCTTAAAAGCAGAGTTGTTAGTCCTTGCCGTGGCCAGGCCACGGGCAAGGACCAACAACTCTGCTTTTAAGCACACTGTGACAGCCGCTTCAATTGGTAGTTGTTTGTCCAACAGTCGAACCCTGCTTTAAAGGAGTTTACATACGATGATTTGAATTAGTTCAAAGGCAATGAGTTAGCTGATCTATTGCAAAAGAACTTAAGTTCTTTTGCAATAGATCGGACATAATTATGTCTTTGCAGATTTTTTGTTGTTTCCCTATAATACTTGAAACAGTGACCTCTAATATGATTTTGAACAGTTTGTATGTTATTTTCTGCTTTATTAATGTTGTTCATTATTTTAAATAGTTGGATCATATCACCTCTTTCTCTTTGTTTAGTTAGAGTTGTCAATTTCAAAACTTTTAATCGATCTTCGTAAATGTAACACCTAATCGATTTAATCAGTTTGGTGGCTCGACGCTGAACTTGTTCAATTACTTTACAGTCACCTTTTTGATACGGGGGCTATACTGGTACTGAGAACTCTAGAAAAGGACGAATGAAGGTTACATATAATGATTTAAGTAAATGTCAGTCCAATCTTGCAAACAATTTTTTAATTCGACCTAATTTTATTTTCATTAATTGTTACAAAAATAACTTGATCTTTCCACTTAAGATTATTAGAAAATATTACACCTAGATCTTTTATGCTGTTTGATTCTGGTATTTTTATGCCATTAATATATAGAGGATTCTTTTTGTTGTTTACTCCATAGTGCATTACTACACATTTATCAACATTAAACTTTAAAAGTCAGTCTTCTGTCTATTTAAATGATATATTTAAATCCCTCTGTAGATTTGAGGTACACTCATCTGAAATTACCTCGGATAAAATCTTAGTATCATCAGCAAACATTATGCATTTATTCATTAATTTACTTGATAGATCATTAATGTATAAAATAAACATAAAGGGTCCAATAACAGAGTTTTGTGGCACGCTAATAAAAAATTTCGACCCAATCAGAAACAACTTCACCCAGAACTATTTTTTGTCTTTTATTATTTAGAAAAGCTTCCATCCATTTTAGAACTATGCTATTTATACCATATGCGTTCAATTTAGCAAAGAATCTCTTATGAGGAAGACTATCAAAAGCTTTAGCGAAGTCTAACATTACTACATCAGCAGGTATACCATCGCTATTGCATAAAGAAATTAAGTCAAGAATCTCTAATTTGTGGAACAAGATTTGTCTTTTACAAAACCATGCTATTGGATTGTTAGTAAATTGTTTTTGTAGAGATGTTATTCAGTTCTTTCTCTTATAATAGATTCTAATATTTTGAAAGGAATACAAGTTAATGAAATAGAGCGATAACTGCTGGCCACTGTTTTGTCACTTTTTTTATATAGGTGTTACATTTGCTGACTTAAACTGAATTGGCAGTTGACTGGATTTAAGTGATTTTCTAAATATAAGAGTTAGTGGTAAAGTAAACGATATAGCACAATTTTTGAGAACTATTGAACAAAATTTATTAGCTCCGGGTGATTTATTGTCTTTTAGTGATTTTAGTTTAGATAAAACTAACTCAAAGCTAATATCATTAGGTTCAATATCTTCAAATTTAATTACATCATTAAATTCGAGATGAAAAGGTGGAAGATCTCCTTTTTCTTCAATAGTAAAGACATCTTGAAAATAATAAATAAACATATTTAGGCAATTTACAATTTTATTTGGTTCATGGGATAAATCACCATTAGACATTTTCATGGCTTTTATCAAATCTTTTATTGAATTTGTACTGTTGAAATACTTGTATAACAGTTTAGGATTAAGTTTAGAGGTTAACACTAGATTCTTTTCAAATAAAAGTCATAACTGCTTATATTCTTTGGTTATTAATCCAAAGATTTGTTGAGCTTTTGATCAGTGAAATGTCTATAGTTGGAAAAAAATGTTTTCGTACAACTTCACCCAATCGATATCGGACATAAAATCAGAAATTTTATCAAATTTAGCTTCGCTGTACAAAAACTTAAAGTTACTACAAGCTAATCTGCTAAAATTATTTTTGAAGACAAATTTAAAGTAAATAACTTGATGACCTTTGTTTATGTTACCAAGCACAAAACTTGGATCGACAGCATATTTATTACCAGATCCTGTTATGAATATTAAATCTAAAACATTTGAGGTTGATATATATATATATATATATATATATATATATATATATATATATATATATATATATATATATATATATATATATATATATATATATTAGACCAGTTCAAAAAAAATATTTTCTAATAATTAAGTGGCTAGATGTTTAAATGTTGTTAATTGATGAAAAAAAGTAAATCATTAAGTTTCAAAGCATTTTTCCAATATTTAGTAACAGCTCAATTAAGTTTACTTTTCAATGGGGTCCTAAAATTGAAAAAAAAAAAGTTCCTTTAAAGTAGGTCAACCTGGCACTCAAAAGAAGCAAAAATAAAATATAAATTTCAAAAATAATAATTGTTTTATAAAAAAATTAATTAAAAATTTTTTTTTTGATTAAAAACTTGTAAAAATGTACTTTTTTTATTTCTAGTTAAAAAACCATAGTTTTTGTGGAATTAAACCTAAAATAATAATTGTAATATGAAATTTTTATATAGTTTTGCTACTTTTAAGACCCAACATAACATACTTTTGAAAAAACTTCTTTTTTTAAAATAATAGGGACCTGTTAAAAAGTAAAGTTAATTGAGCTGTCCCTAAAACATATTTAAGTTTGCAATTTTGAACTAATTTTCCTGACCACAAACCACATCAAGTCAAAGGGTAGCCCAAAAAAAGTTCAAAAATTATTTTTTTTATATACAATTTTGAAATGGTCTAATATATACATATATATATATATATATATATATATATATATATATATATATATATATATATATATATATATATATATATATATATATATATATATATATATATATATATATATATATATATATATATATATATTACACCTTAGTCATCAGCACAGATGTCTTCGGCAACAGAAATAAAATGATACTAAATATATAGTATAAGTTCGTTCCCACATGTCGAAGAGCACTGAGAAATTTTTAGGTTATTAACGTTGAAACAACGTTGGAAGCATTTGGTCAACTTTGTTCTGATGTCTGATAAAAAGGTAGCAAATATTCCCTTTTTTTAGTCTAAATTTTCATTTTGAACATCAAATTAAAGTACTTTTCTTTAATTTTCAGACCAATGTATTCGTAGAATTCCCTAATCAGAACAAATTTTGCTAATTTTAAACACACATTTAAAATACGGGGCAAAGCGGTGGGAAACCTAAAATAGCGCCAATTTAGCTGCTACTGCATGTTTAGACATTTAATTGGAATAAGAATACTCCTCTCAATGCAGCTCATACAACTGTATAAATTTAAGTATTAATTTAAGTAAATTTAGTTCTTTATTTTTTTAGTCTTTTTAATTAACACCCAAATTTTCTGACAAATATTGCGCTACAAAGCATTCCTTTTAATGGCTTTATTTTCTACTTTTATTTTAGGGGTAACAAGTGATACGATTGACCTAATACTTAGCACATTGTCAAAACCGTCAGCATCAATTACATGGGAAAATGAAAGAGCAGACATCTTTTCAGTTTATTTTTATAAAAAATCTAGTATTCAAAAGACTATTCAAAACAATGAAGAACGAAGAAATTTTACTAAATCCAAAGCACTTATAGTTCTCGGTATTTTGAAATATTTTTTTATCACGTGACATGAAACTACTTATCAGCAACGTAGTTGTTAAATTTTTTTCTTCCATTGAAATGATATAAAATTAAGTCAACTTTGTTATTAAATTTTTTGAAATTAATCACAATAGTGAAGCCTGAATGGTTGATTATTAAGTCACGGCAAGGATGCCTACTTATTTTTAAATTTATATTTGTTTTATATTTTTCTCAGAAAATCACGGTACCGTTGGATAAATTTTTTTTATTAACGTTACGGTACCATCAGACTAATTGTTTTATAAACATTTTAACTCGATTTGGACAGAAGCAGGGACTTATAGCAATATGCATGCTATTTTGATTTCCTTAAAGAAAAACCCTAACAAAATTTATTTTTTGGCTACATGAGTATTTAAATACATATTTTTTTTTTATCATTTTATAATTATTATATATTATCAAATTTTTTTGCGCCAAAGAATTAATTACCAAAACTGTCGCGTTTTCTAAAAAAAGAACACATATTTACTACAAATTACATTATATATGTTGTTTATTGGTAGAAAGCACCAGATAATTAGTTTAAAATCTTGGTTATTGTCGTATCAATACGACACCTTACTGTATCAGTATTTAGGTTACTCATGCCTTGTTACGAGATTTCGCTGCGTAACGCATTTCTAAGGACTCGGCAAATATATTTTGTATTGTTATAAGTTATATTGCGTCACTAGCGTCTTTTCAAGTACCGCATTGTAATTTAAAGTTATTTTTATTAACGCGTTAAAAATCATACAGTCTTTTTTCTCACTATAACAAAAGTTACAAATAAAATCTAAGTTCCTATTTGAAAAATCATTTTTATTATTTGTTTCAAATATGAACTAAATTTTATTTTGAAAAAAATATTTTTTCATATAACGTAAAATAATATTTGATTATTTTCTTATAATTTTACAGTTGGTTTTTGGTTATTTTATTAACTGTTAATAAATTTTTTCTTATTTATTTTGCGAACTCTTAATGTTTTTAAACAATAAAGAGTTTGTTTTTTTTATTATTTATCAGTTACCGATAACATATTCGTGATCATGATTTTTCATAAATTAAACGAACGTCTTTAAAACTTTACGTTATTGAATTAACAATAAACAAAATATCTTATTAATAAAATATTTACATCAATATAAATCGTGCACTTTTTAAACTATTATGACAAAAAATAATTTTTATATTTAAAAGTAATTTATATATTTAATTCCTTAAAATAAAACTTATAACACTTTATTTTTTTTAACTAATTTTTAACAACAACAACAAAAATTATTTAACAAACTGTTTCTTTAACAAAAAATCTATTAGTTTACAATTGCGGTTAAATCATGGCCTTCTAGTAGAAGGCCATGATTTAAGGCGCGTTGTCAAGCCCTGTATTTCTAGAAGTTCTAGAAATACAGGGCTTGACAACGCGCCGAAATTTTTATTGACTGAAGGCCGAGCGAAGCGCTAATAAGTAAAGTGGATGCGAACAAGGAGAGCAAAAAAAACTATAATAATAACAATATATAAGAGCTGTCTTAAAAGTAAAACTTCAATAAAGTTAATAAACTATAATATACTTCTTATATAATATAATAACATTTATATAAAAACTCATTTTCATGACAGTTTTAAAACCGTTTGCCTGGACTCCTTGGAGCATCTTGGAGAATTTATTATTGCTAGATTTTTTAGAAAAATATTTGCTAAAGTGTGGCAATGTCGGTCATAAATACCAAATTGAAACTTGTTTGATACAAATAAGAATTGCTTCATGTTTGACAAAATTCATCTGATAACTGCTCAAATAAAACCAAACAAAATATGCACCATTGAACAATATTGTCAAAGGGAATAACAAGACCTCCTTTATTCAAGTTATCAATGTAGGCACCACATTTTTTATAATAAAATTGTGTATCAGTATAATCATAGCCATTTGTTCTTTGAACATAACAAGCAATATATATAATTGAAAGTACTGATTCTGCTTGAACTTTATCCTCGAGTTCTGGTTAGTTATCAAAAATTTTGCACTCCTGCTCGTTTAAACTTCTAAAACAGTTTTACAGGAATGACCATTGGTACAATTATCAAAACTATCCATTTCTAACTGTAAAGAAAGTTTTGCATGTTGGATTTTAACTTTTTCTATGACAGATTGAGCAGTAATATAATAGGTTCCCCCAAAACCCTGACGAAGCTTGCTAAAAGTTTTTTTTAATGGATCAGTTGTGAACCACCCCAGGATAACATAATCATTTCCACAATCCAAAAGATATCTTGCAATGTTAACTAACCCCCTACACACATGAGAAATACATTTAGAGGTATCTTTTGTAAGCTGCTTAATACGCTTTGCGCCTGATTTTTTCATTTTTTCAACCATATCTGCCACATCTAATAAGAATTGCAGGCTTTGGTGTGTGCGTGATTTTATAACTGCACGGAACTCATTTTTATAACGAATATCTGCTCCAACACCTTTCACATTACAAATTTTCCAAAACTTCACAAATATAGAAATAAATTTGATGGTGCCAATTACTTCATTTTTTTTTAATGGATGGATGATTTTTAAGTGCAGCAACTGTTTCATCACAAAAAACTTGAAAACAAGTGTCAACCTTCTGTCAATTGGTCTTAGAGAGATGGAAATTTCATTTAATTTGCTAAGTTTCAAAAGATTAGCAGATTTCAACTCATAAAGATTTACTAAATCACTCCGTTTTGCTACATGTTTGTTACCTTTAAACTCAAAAACTAATTCTCTGCTTTTTTCAGTTAACCAATTATTACAAACACACTTCATGACATAAACATAATCAAACAACAAAAATGTGTTTTCATTATCTCTGCAGGAAGGTTTTTTTCCTATTTTTTATTCATCATTTTAAACAACTTTTGATTTACTCTATTTCCATCAGTAATAATTGACAACAGTTTTGCATTGGGTTGATTGTTAATTGTTTCAATAATTGGTTTGCATTGTTTAAAAAGAAAATCAGAATCTAAGTGACTAATTGGAATCATTTTTACTAAAAACTCTGGTCCTCCAAATAAATATTTTACCATTATAGCCAACATTGTTTTGGCAAGAACACCAGGTTGATCAGCAGAATTTCCAAATAATACACCACCATGATAAGTTAATGTAGATTTAATATAAACTTCATCAACCAGCAATATACATTTACGTTGTGTATTTTCAATACTCATCATAACATTTTTCAAAAATTCCAGACTATCTTGTGATCTGACTTTTGAAGTGATTTTTGTCAAAGTTCTAATACTGGGTAATTATAATCATTAGAAATTTGGCTGTACAGAGACCTAGATATAGCAAAATATTCAAATGCTCGAGTAATTATATCAGGAGAGTAAGTAAATTCACCAACTTTCTTTTGAGACATACAGTCCATATGTTCGAGTAATATATTTTATGGCAAACAACTTTATTTTTTAAGTAATGTATGATTTCATCAAAAACTGACCAATACTTACAACATGATGATATTGTCATTAAAATGGTAATACTGCAAGATGACCCAAGATAAAATGAAGTTAATGGTAAATGATAACTAATTTTTGATATAATAATTAATGAAAACTAAAAACTTTGGAATACCACATACAAATTCTTTTGACTGAATGTAAACATAGTCATTATTGTCATTTATGTTGTATACAATAAGATCATTATGATGCAACAGTCTTTCTTTTATGCTATCAAATCGAAAAAAATCATGTTCTCTAAAGCTATCTAGTTCATCTGATGTTGTATTTCTTATACTGGATGATGACAATTTTGTTGTTCTGGGTTTAGAAAAAGGTAAACTAAGACAGCTAGCTCAGCTTTTCCAACACACCAGCTAGTAGCTGGTGTGTTGGAAAAGGCAGTTGGTGGTTCTGTAGGACGTTCTTTTCCACGATAAAATATAAAAGATTTGCAATATACAGGCCAATGAAGTCGGCATACTACTGTGTATTTATTTACAACCAGATTTTTTCTTGCGATAACTTTTATCCACTTTTCTTTTTCGTATTCATCACAAGGAAATCGATAAGCGGACACCTTTTTAGTTGATGACGCATAACCACTATTACAGCACGGAACATAACATTTTCGAGGCATAATTTATAACTTTTTGTTAGATAAATATGTTGCACTTTACAAAAAGATTAACCTTAAACTGCCATTTTTTCGTTGCAGATTAAATAAGGCTACACATCCGCTAAAAATTTGTGTTTATAACCATCGCGAAACAAAAACATCTCATTCCATAGAGAATCGGCCTCCAGTCAAAAGATATTTTATCGTGATGTCAATGCCTGTATTTCTAGAAGGCCATGGGTTAAATGCTTTTACTTACGACTTTATTTCTTCTGAATAAACGTCACGTTAACGACGTCAAAAGATAATTTAAAATATTCAAAAAGTTTTTGCGTTGGGCAAAACTGTTGAACAGGTAGGCAAGTCGCCTTTCGAAGGCAAAATGCGAGCTGCGTAACGCTTCTTAACAAGGCCTGTAACACTGGTCTCGTAGTGTCTTCTTAACATGTTCTTAACATACATTTGTATTTTATTTTCATAAATAATTAGTAATTTGAAATAGTCAATTTAATTGAGAGTTGTATAACTTATTCATATAGTATAATTTAAATTCTTGTCTGATAACGTATTTCACTCTGAGTTCAACAAACATCTAACTAAATTAACTAAACCTCAAAAAAGATATCTTACTTGTATTTTGTTCATAAAAAATTCACAAACTGATATTTTAAATTTTTTCTCTAATTGAAATCGAACGAAACATTCGACCATATTATATTTTGTGTTTGCCGGTATCGTTAGTTATCAAATTAATATTGATGGAAGCGACGTAATTATATAAGAGGTAACACATGATACAAGACTATTCTTTTTGGTATCGACTTACAAAATACAGTTTATGTAGCGCATAAAATATTTTATGTCAAAAAAATTTATTTTTAACTATTTTACTTACACTACGTAGCGATTCCACGCTACACGTTAATGTGTTTTTTAATCAAGAAAACAAAAGTTGGCGGTATTTACATTTCATAAAATAATCTTTATCATAACATTGCAATAACCCAAGTGTATTATGAAAAATGAACTTGCCATTATTTTTGTTTATATTTCAAAGATAGTTCTCAAAATACGCGCGTCACAGTGTGACACTGTTTTGTCATGCCGCGACGCGCTTATTTTAGCAATAATTCAAAAAATACAAATAAAAAATAATTGAATTTTTATCCTAAAGAAAGTATATGTTACTTCAACAAAGTTTTAAAAATTTAAAAGCTTTTTTTATACACATATATATTTTAAAATCCCACTTCTTCAATAAAAATAGAACATCAAAGCCTTTAAAATTGCTCTACTCTATTATTTGTTACGCTGCATAATTACACTACTTTTTTCATGTTGCATAGTATACAATAGTTTTTTATATTTAAAATCTAAACAACAAAATTGTTTTTAATGTTACATAATTTACACAATACAATTTTTTTCACTTATAACCAAAGAGACCTGTTGTATGTTGTCACTCAAATGAAATCTTTTCTATTCAAGAATATTTGTCTTATAACAAAAGAAAAGAGTTTTTTTTAAATCTGAGAAAAATGTTTTTGTTGTTTTAAATTTTGCTTAAATTATCTAAAATTTAATTTATATTTTGTTGTTATGGCTATACAAAATGCTTGAATGGGTTTAGACCACCTCAATCTCAACCCTTCGCCCCATTTGTGACTCTTATCATTTTTTTTTCCTATTTTATAAACTTTTCATTTTCTGGAACATATACCATTAAATAAATTTAAAAAAAAAATCAAAAAATTTTTACGTGCATCTAAAATGCTCTAATGGGCTAAGATTCCCCTCAAATTTACCCTTTTGCCCCATTTATTATACTTAATTATCTATTGTTAAGAAAAATACTCTTGAATAAAAAAGGTTTCATTTGAGTGACACAAAATAAAACCTGGGGGTCTCTTTTGCCACCGTTGTTGTTTATGTTACATACTTAACATTGCACTTTTTTTTTAATGATAGATAATTTACACTGCAAAGTTGTTTAAAACTTCGCATTAAATGAAATCTTGTGAATAAAATATTTTACAAAAATTGTAAAAATTTTTTTTTTAAGAGGTTTAAAAAAACGATCTTTCGCCTCTTTTAAAAATTGTTAAATATCATTTTTTGTAGAGGTTTACACTGCATTTACTTTATTGAGAAATATTGAGGGAAAAAAAAAGGGTTTTTAGTTAAAAACAGTTATTTTTAAATTTGAATATGGTAATTAGGGGTGTTAAACACCGTGTTTTCAAGAACTTTGTTTTTCCATTAAAATAAATAAATAATAAATTCAAACTGTAAATATTTTTAAGTGATAAAAAATATCTGTGAAGAGCATGCCGCGGAAAATACTTGTATAGAGCTTGACGCAGTTGGCGTGGGCAATGTGAATGTTTCTGCAGCTGTTAACACTACAACTTGAGGATACTGCCTAAACGAGCTTGAATTAATGGCATCCTTTGTTAAAAGGAAATTGTAAATTCCCCGAAACCACTTTTCATTTGTTTTACTGTGGAAAAACTTTGGAAGAGTAAAGCCAGGTAAGAGCTTTTTTAGTAATAGCTCATAATGTGCGTATTTCAACAAAGACATTTCAATATTGGCATTTTCTTTTCACATTGATGCATCTAAAGGTTAGAGAAGATGGGTTAGATGAGAGGGCAGGCGTAGAAGAACTATTCTTTTTTGCTGACTTAATTAGAGACAAGCTCACATTTGAGGCATGTCCATTAAATATAAGGATTCTTTCATGGCTTTTAAGATTTTTTGCATTCTTAAGAATAATGTTGTGAAACAAGTCAAAAAACTGAGATGATTCCACCCAGCTCTTTTTACTTGTTGTATAGGCAGCTCCATTAGGGTCATCCAGAACATAGTTGTAGTACATATTTTTTCCTTTGTACGTATAAAGTTTCAGTGTCAGACCGTTTGCGGACCATGCACAATTTAAAGTTACTTGTTCACGTCTTGAGCCACCAATGCTCTTGGTCACTCTAGCATCCCCTTTTTCTGCAAACAAACATGATAAGACATTACTAATGTCTTTGGGTAGGTGAAAATGTTTGACTTGGTAGGCCGCCTTCTCCAGGATTTTGTAGAATCTTCTCGAGCAGTTTATGTTAATGATAAAGGGTTTTCAGTCTAAGCTCTCGTATTACTAAGGTGTTTTATTTTAAAGGGTTTTCAGCCTAAGGTCTCGTTTCACTAAGGTGTTTTATTTTTCTTGGAACTAATTTTGGATGGCGTCGCATGAAGCCACACAACCAATCTCTAATAAGTTGTTCATTGACAAAAAAAAATTCAGTATTGTTTTCTTTCACAATTTTCCGTATTGTGTCTTTCACTTCCTTTTTATTGAATCTCCAACCCCACTCAGCTTTAGGGTTGTTGAATATTGTAAAAATTCCTGCCCTGATATCCATAAAACAAGCGGGCGGGTACCCGTTGTAAAATTTTTTTTTTAAAAAAAGGTCGTTTTTAAAAACAGTCAATAAAAACTTTTAATTCAAAGATGTCATTTATTTAGAAATATTCTTTTTCACTTATTTTTAAATTTTGTTTTACTTTAAATGTTAAAGTTACGCAAGTTCCAATTATGGTTTAGAAATTCTAGTCAGTCCATTGTTTCGGATGCCAGATATGTACGCCGTCGTTTGACCGCATGCCCATTTGTCAAGAGAGCGTGTTCTGATGGCAGTGAAGTCCCAAGTGCACATGTTTTTGCGTGCTAAAGTAGCATAATTATATTTTCCATCTTCCAGGTTTTGAAAGATTTTTGTCCGAGAGACAAATTAATAAACAAGTTGGATAAGTTCTGTTTTACATAAAAGAAAACTTGTACTGTGTACATTTATTTTTTTGTTAATTCACCTCCCCAAGGCCCAGAAAGCCACAACAGACGAGGAGGCTACTTAATTATGGTTATAGTCCTCTCTCTATAACTCCAAAACACGAATCTTGACAAACTGGTAGTACCGTGCTAAATTTGTTTCTCTGCTGCGCGGAGAAACAAATTGAGCACGGTACTACCAGGGACGTGGTGGGGATCGAACTTGGAACCTCTTGCTTGTTATCCTTTATATAAAACATGTTATTCTTTATATAAAACAGAACTTATATTAATTATTGAAGTAATAATAGTAATTATTAATGCAAAATAAGTAAATATCCAGTGATAGAACCAGGATTTTTTTTTGGGATGGTAGGAGGAGGGGAGGGGAGGGGGGTGGAGGAAAGAAAGAAGGGGAGTGATAATGAATTATTTTTGTATTTTGAAAACATTTGCGTCTCCTGAAAAAAAAAAGATGTCACAAAATTTCTAAGATATTTTAGGAACTTCAGATTCTAGTGGGAGGGATGCATACCCCCCTCCCCCTCCCCTGGATACGTCACTGTTGATATTAGACGATAATTCGTCTGACTTTTTTTCTCGTGAACTTCGGGAAGACTTCCCAAAGTTCACGGGAAAAAAAAAGTCCGACAAAACATCGTCTATGTTGATATCTGAATCAGAAACTCAAATAACTTTCCGAACATTATATTCAATGTTTCAGAAATTCTGATGGTGACAAAGAAATTGTGAACTATTAAAATTTTAAACAACAAGATTTTTAAGATTGTCTTTTACACACCAAGTTAATATTTTTGAATTGTTATATTACACTGAATGGGTTTGACGTTTAAAAATAAATAAAATGGATTTTAAACTTATTATATGATGGTTACCCGTCATTTGATATCCGGTTAGTATCCAACGAGTGGGTACCGTCAACAACTTTACTCAGCTAACAAAATAAGGCAGTCTGCCAGTTCTTCGTTTAGGTGTCAAAGCAGTTTGCCTCTCTGGATGAGAATTTACTGGTATTTTACATCGTACTCTCCTAAAAAGAGGTTTTACTCAAAATAACGAAAAAACGGCAAAAATTAAATAGCGATTGCATTTAAATATGTATTAAATGAATAGTTATTGTTTTTTTTGTCAAAAATTCAATTATGTGATTTAAAGTTATTTTTACGCGCAACAACCAACAAAACGTGAGCGTATCTACAAAACACGCGCGCATGAAATTTTACACGTGCAAGCATATTTTTTATTTTAAATTTTACTTCTCGAATCAAGTAATAGTTCGCATAATATATAATTTATTTTTAAATCTCTTTTTAATTCTTTCCCACTTGGTAATCAGGCGTGATCACTCGGTCACTACCATCCAAATTTAAGTCATAATTATTACCGGCCCCTCCATTTCGCTAAAAACAACGATTAAAAAAATTAAAAAAAAAAAATTCATTCATCAACAAAGAGTATATAATTCAATGCACTTTGCATTACTATTAGACATATTTTAAATTTTAATGCATAGAAAATTTTAATTTTAATTTTTTCAAATTTTTGTCATCAATTGTTACCCTCCTTTTTGATAAAAACAATGATTGAAAGAATTATCTTTAATAAAAAAAAATTCACACATCAACAAAGAGTTTAATAGTATACTCTGAATATAATAGTTAAACTCTGAGCATTACTATTATAACTATTTTAGATTTTAACTCAAAGAAAAATTTAATTTTTGATGGTAAATTTAACTACAAATGACAAAATTTCACAAAAATATCACGACTGTTTAAGAAGAGAAAGAACAAAAATTGGAAGCAATTTCCCATTTTCACATCTATGAATTGAATGCTCGATATAACTGAATCACTACTTATCATAAGATAGTTAAATTAGTTTTTCATAACATTTATCCTTGAAATTTTGCATGAATGATTTTATCTTGCATTTCTAACCTCCTTGTTAAGAGCCTCTAGAGATTCTTCTGAACTCCAATGGGAAGTTCTAATGCATCGGCAATCTAACGCTTAGAGGAATAACATACCAATTATATTCAGAAAGAATTTTATCTGTTGTATCATTACAATAATTTTGAAAAGAGCTTGGATCTTTTTTTTCTTTCTTTATTTTGTTATTCACCTCCTCAAGGCCGAGAAGGCCACTACAGATGAGGAGGCTACTTAATTGTGGTTATAACCCTCTCTCAACTCTATAACTCCGAAACACGAACCTTGACGAACATATCCTGAACAAACTGCTTTTTAAATTGTTTTAAGTCTAGAAATGATGTCAACATCTGCACCAGTTATCTCAGAGAAGGTATTCGATTCCTCAAAGGCTCTTCATGGCAGTCATACCATCATAAATGTTTCCAAAACCTTTTTTTGGCATGTCAACAATAAGACTTAGTTCTTCCCTAAACTTCTTTTGGATAAATGCTTTTCTTTCTTTAACTTATTCTTTCTGCTCAGAGGTTTTAGCATAAAATAAACTAATTTTGAATTTATATCCAAGATTAAGAATGTACTCAAAGCATTTTATCCAACCGTGAAAAGGTGAAAGGACAAAAAAAAAGCTTCTTTATTAACAGGTTTAGATCTAATCAATTTAATATCATTACAGATTTGAGAAGAGGGAGTACTTGTCAGTGCATTAATAACCTTTCCATCAAACACAGTCAAATCCAAATTATACTTTATAATTGCTGTCATCATAGATGACTCAATTGGTTCTGACTCTAAACTTACTACAAATAGTTCAAGTTTCTGAATCTTAATTCATAATCGCTCCTCTTCTTCTTTAATTAGCACATCTATTTCCTTGTTGTACTACAAACGTACTGGTCTGCAGAAATGTGTACTAGATGGTTTTTTATTGTACCATATTATTATATCATTAACACTCAGTTTAAGAGGCACAATAGATGTTTGGAAAATACTCTCTTCATTTTTAATAACTTCATTATAAGTTGTATCTAAATAATTTTGTTTATACAGACTCTGGCTAGACGCTTCATCAAAACCGCCTTTGAAATGCATAATTCCAAGTTGATTGATATCTTTAATGATAATTCAGAAAATATTTGTTGCAACTATTTAGACTCAAGATTCTACAAAGCGTGTGATTAAAAAGAGATTGAAGAGAGCAAACTGCAGATGTTTCTGAAAAAATCATATTATCAGGAAAGCATTTCTTTTTTCAGTAAAAGTTTTATGAAGAGACGGATAGATGTTTGCATTTTGTTATAAGGAGCTATCTCTGATTATCTGATATTTTTCATCCTCCAGATCACATTAAATTTTTAGGCTGAGAGCATCTTTAACTTTCATTTTAACAGGCTCATGCATAGACATGTTTTTCCTAATTTCATTTGCTTTATCTGGGTCCAAATCCTTCTTTACTATAAAGATAAAATTGTTTCTTTCAATGTTGAATTCAGTTGCTGTACTTTTTAAAGAAGCCAATGCTTCGTGATTCTTTTCAGCTAAATGGGCAATTTTAGCTCTTTTGCTTCTTTCACCAAGTTTTATTTTTTCTACCTGGACCTTCTTTAAATTTAGTTCCTTCAATGAGATCGGGAAAAAACTCCTCCTGTAAATAGAAACTTAATTAAATAGAATGAATGCATAAAGAAATAATTTTGTTTCTTTACCTGCAGCCAAACTCTTTTAAAATCAATCTGTCATTGTTTCTATTATGCTTATCTAACTTAGCTCCCACTTTTGCTTTAAAAACAGACAACTTATTCTTCAAGTCGGTAAGCTCTGATTTATTGAGGTCATCTTCATGAAGGTTATAAACATTTAAAACTACTTTAAACAAAAATTCAAGCAGAATAACTTTATTAAAACCTAGCTCTTTGATTTTTTGAAGAAGAATAATTCTTTTCATGTTTTATATATATTCTATATCATAACACACAAAAAGTATCATGATTAAAAGTGGTTTGTATTTAGAAACTAAAGACTTGAATTTTTTTTCTTTTTTACCACTTTTTAAGGATTTTTAGCCGCTGTGCGTCACAGTAAAACCACTGATTTAGGAACCCTCCCACTTGTATGCTTCAATGACGCCCCTCTGCAAACAGGCTCAGGGGGTGTCATTAAAGGATCCTCTTCCAATAAACAATTTTTTTTAAATATTTAAATTAAAAAAAACCATTAGTTAATTTGACATTTTTCTGTTACATAATATAAAATAAAATTTTTAAAAGTTGTAAAGTTCAATGCTTTTATCAAAAAAGAAATAATGTTTTAGGAGAGATGGAGTTAGAGAGATATCAAACCGTGTTTAATCACTTTTTTTTAACAGTTAAAAGAATTAAAAAAAAAAAAATTAAGTCTCTGCCAAAACATTAATTTTTATAAACTAATTTATATATATATATATATATATATATATATATATATATATATATATATATATATATATATATATATATATATATATATACATATATATATATATATATATATATATATATATATATATATATATATATATATATATATATATATATATATATATATATATATATATATATATATATATATATATATATGTATAAATTAAAGTTTCAACTATTAAGCTCACATTTTATTTAAAGCAGAATATTTTAAACTCTATCATTTTAAACTTTCAAGAATTTCTGCACTGTTAATTTGACTTTGAGTAAACTCTACAAATTTGAAGTTATACTTTTAAAAACACTTCGAAATAATTCTTATGAATATTTTCCTAAAATTAAACAAACAATTGCAAGTATCAATTTTTTTACTATTATCAACTAAATTTATTTTCACCAATAAATTTTAAACTTCATAAAATAATTATTTTATCAACATGTTGCTCGTACATTAAGACATAGGGGATGGTGAAAAGTTGTTACAAGAATTTTACGGTTTTCATGTTCCCACTGTTTGATTCTTGATTTGGAAGCTCAAAAGTTTATAGCTTTTTTTGCAACTGGAACTCAAAGCAATGGGGTGTCTTCTGCTACATGATCCCGGCTAAAGTCAGTATAGTAAAAAAACTGTTATGATATAATTATAATGATTATTTGTAAGTATGAAGGTTGTTTATGTGTTGTAATGATAAAAATTAGGATTTTGTATTAGTAGTACAATACAAAATCCATATAAATGTACCATACACTATGACACATTTAAAGTTTATTAGTTCAAGGACAACCAGCTTCAAAATAAAAAAAATCCACATCATTATTAAAGATAAGGTTAAATACACTTCCTAAAAAGCACCATGGCTTGCCATTATTTATATCGACAAAAAAATTATTATGAACTCAGCTTTCCTGTTGAATCATCTTTATGACAAATAGCTTCATGTGTATTGCAAGAGTATTTAGACAAAATCATAATTTTTTTAAATAAACTCTGTCATAAAATTTTTTTTAAAACCTCATTTTTGTAAATTTATGCTTTTTGTACCTAAATATTGCCGTTTTTATTGATTCAATACATATTTTAGTTCCTTTTTACTGGGTTGGTAAAAATGAACCATAAAAAAAGATAAAACCATTTTAACCCTCAAAAAAATACTTTTAGTGATCTATTAATGTTTTTATCAACCATATTTTAATAATAAGAACCTGATCTAAATTTTATTTTTTTACTTGTTATGTTAGAATTATTTACTGGTCGTTTTAATAAATCTACTGGTTATTTTAAATCCACTAATCATTTTGCTTAATTTGCTGATTGTTTTACTGGGCAAAAATAAATACTGATTCAAATTTACTAGTGTTTGAATAAAAAAATACTAATCATTTTATTAAAATTAAAATTTTATTTTATTAAAAATTTAATATTGTTAGTTAAAAAAATACAATAATTAAGTGTTTCGTTAATCAAGTAAATGTTTTGTTAAATGTTTGCATTACATAAAATATACAGTTCTGCAAAACCAGGTTTGCTTAACATGGTTTATTGGCCAACCTCTTATGTCTTGTTATTTCAAGTCTAAAATCTGCACTTAGTTTAAATCCCTAAACCATTGGTCATCTTTTTTGATCAACTTAACAGAAATATACAATAGAGTTAAAAAATACTAAACGAAGAAAGCTGAACAGGTGATGCACATCACAAGACAGCGTAAAAATCTATTATAGCGATGAAAAACAAACTTACAGAAATTTCCCTAAAAGTTTACAAAGTATGCAGTTTGCAGAAGAAACGACCTGAGTTATGCTTAGAAAGTAAACAGGTTTAAAAGAAAGTTTAGTGAAATCAAAGAAGAGGTTCATCAAAAAACAAACTGAAGAAGTCAAATAAAAAAAAGATTAAAAAAAAATTTGTTTAGCTGATTTTTTAATTAGCAAATGGTTTGAAACTGCCTTTTATTTTAATCTGTTTTTCTGCTTTATTATCTTAAGTTATTTCTCCATTAAAATTTTCTAATTTTGTAAATGTCGTCAGTTTTTTACTTTTTCTTTTTGAGACTTTTTGCAATTTATTAACCTTAATTGAAAAAGCTTTTTTTTGTTTGTTTCTATCAGATATGTTTTTAAATATCATAACTAGATAGTTGGCAGTCTTTGTGATGTAAAACTTGTACATCAGCCATTAAAATAAAGGGTCCTTTAGACCTTTTGAAAGGTTATTTTGCTTTAATTATTTTAAATATTGTTTCTATGAAAAGAATTGTGCTATGAGAAAACATTTGTTTTTGTTGCATTTGTTGCCTTTATATTTCTATTTTTTTTATTTATATTTCCAAAAAGTTCTCAATACTGTTGAGTAGTATGGTATTTATAGTGTTGATGTTATATTATTTTGTTGCCATTTTATTAGATTATGCTTTATTATATAGATAAACTATATAGTATATAATATATAATTTCAGATTAAATACTTGCATTTAATAAATTATGTAAGATCTTTAAGACAATTTTTGTATCGTTTCGAAATTGAAGAAAGTGCTTTTCCCATAAGACCGGAAAAGATTTCAGAGTCAAAATCTTTGTATATATATATATATATATATATATATATATATATATATATATATATATATATATATATATATATATATATATATATATATATATATATATATATATATATATATATATATATATATATATATATATATATATATATATATATATATATATATATATATATATATATATATATATATATATATATATATATATATATATATATATATATATACATTTATATATAATTCCATTTTTGGGTAAAATGAGTTATATACATATCTGAAATCTCTGTTGTGTATTCTTTAGGGCCAAAATGGCTTAAAATCTCTATCTATTGTGGTTTGACAGGAAATGAAAATCCATAAAGTTTAAAGTCCTCTCTGGCTAAGAGCCAAAAAATCTTAAAACACTTAAGATGTATTGGCCCTAAACATTTTAATACACTATGCTACTTAAGATGTTTTGTCTATGACTTTGAGAATATCTCATATTGACAGTTGCATGTTGCCCGCGTGTTTTTTCCATTGTTGTGTCAAGATTTTGCGCCAATTTTAGCTTTTGTTTATCATTTAAAACATAAAATTACATTGTAAAGTATGATATTACTATCTACTAGATGTCTGTTTATAATAATTATTCGAAAAAAGCAAATAAAATGGTGAACATTGCATTGAATCAAAAATAAGAAGGTAAGTTTGGCAAGAGTATTTATTGTATTCTTCAGTTTATATATCAACTAGGTATTCACAATGATATAAATTAATAAATAGCGTATTGTAATCTTTTTATAATGCAAGCATTGAGTTCTAGCCAGATTGCATATATTTACAGGTATCTATGTATGATATATGTCTTCATAATCACATGTTTTCATTACTAAAAATACTGAATAGGTAATCATATTAAAAACTTAATTTTGTTGCAGATATTCTTTGTATTTCCAACACAGGAGTGTCAACATCTAATTAAGATAATTCTATCTTAATTACACATGATTATAATAGTTGTATATCTGATTCTGATGATAGCTGTGTAAATAAAATTAAAAGACATGAGGTTCCATTGCATAAAATGAAAGGTATGCAACCCTGTTCAAACAATATTGAATGTTTTCTTTATGTAAAGCATCAATCTAATAATAAAAACTTTAATTTTGTTGTAGGCATTAGGTACATCTCTAAGTCAGAACTTGAAGATTCAGGTTCTGAGTATATGCTAGACCGTTCAAGATCATTATCTGGATGTATTTCTTCATTGTCTGATGTCAGTCAAGAGAATATTATCCCAAATATCAACATTAACGATTCGCTACTTCCTTACTCGAGCACTGATAATGAGAGTGAAGACAGACCATCAACAGCAGTTAAGAGCAGAAAGAGGAAGAGAAAAATACATGCATGGAAAAAAAATGTTAGGAAACTGAACCAAGTCAGTGGAAAGCAATACGTTTCCTCAAGAGGGAAAACCATGAAGTCCAGGGAACTAAAGAAGCCTTGTAAGGACAATTGTCGTTACAAATGCAGCATGCATTTCAGCACAGAAATGCGAAAATGTATTTTTGATGATTTTTGGGTTGGTAATGCATCGTGGAACAAAAAATCAGTATATTGCTTGTTGCCTAACAATTGAATCTGTGAAGCGATCAAGAGCAATAGACAGTAGCAAAAATAAAAATAAAACAGTTCATTATAAAATAAACAACAATGGAATTGTAGTTAGAGTATGTAAGACCTTTTTTTATAAAAACATTTTGTATTGGCGAGTCATATGTCAAATCTTTAATAGGTAAAGTTCAGTCTTATCGCTTGACAAAAGCAGATCTCAGAAGAAATCTCTTTTATAATACTTTGTTCATTGAAGAAGCCTTCTCTGTGGTGGATTTAAGAAGAAATAAAAGGAAGCCTGCAGAGATTCCGTTAAGTCTTCCACAATTGAGAGCAGACAAAAATCCCTTAAGTAGACAAAAATACCAAGATATTATAACAATTCTTCGATGGGTTATGGTAATGTATATATATATATATATATATATATATATATATATATATATATATATATATATATATATATATATATATATATATATATATATATATATATATATATATATATATATCTGTGTGTATGTATATACATATATATATATATAAATATATACATAAATATATATATATTTATCTGTGTGTATATATATATACATATATATATATATATATATATATATTTATATACATACACACACAGATATATATATATATATATATATATATATATATATATATATATATATATATATATATATCTGTGTGTTTATGTATATACATATATATACATATATATATATATATATATATATATATATATATATATATGTATATATATATATATCTATATATATATATATATATATATATATATATATATATATATATATATATATATATATATATATATATATATATATATATATATATATATATATATATTAGTAGTAGAAAATCACTTAACAAATTTTTTTTCCATTTAATACTGTGTTTCATCAACAAAGATTCATCAGAAAAACAAAACAAAAAAAAAACAAAAAATTTTGTTGAGTGATTTTCTACTACTAATACAATTGCTCTGTTCTTTTAAGAACATTGAGCACTCTATTGTGTAGAATACTTTTTAAAGTTGTTTAAATATATATATATATATGTATATATATATATATATATGTATATATGTATCTCAAATATATTGAATATTTTTTGTTTATTTGAATGGTTCTATTTATAAATTAACTTTTTAATAACTGTTTTCTTTTTATTACACACTGTTTACACAATTACTGTTTATCACTAATTATAAAACTGTTACAATTATTTTTATTACTGTTTATTACATAATTACTGTTTATCACTAATTATAAAACTGCTACAAGAATACTTGTAATTTTAATTCAGTTTACAAATTCATCGTAGATCTAAAACTCCTACTTTTATGTGGTATAATAATTATGAGATTCAAGTTTTTGAGTTTACTTGATCTTAATTTTTTTTAAAAAAGGAAAACTTTTTTAAAAAAACTCAATCTATTTAAAAGATAAAATATTAGTATCAAAGTCTTATTGCTTATCATGAAATTTTTTTTTCCAGTGAGCCATACATTAACCTATCTAAATAGATATAAAAATAGAGATAAGTTTAAATTTTTTTTTTACTACTTAGATTTCTAACCAGTACAAAACCTTTATCCTATGTCTGTGGACAACCTTTAAAGCTTATTGTGTGGTTGTTGAAAAACTCATTTTAAAACTTTGAATTTTTGTTTTTAGTTCTAAATTTTTGTTTTCATTTATTTTCCCATTGTGATTACTTTAATTATAAATTAAGTTAATTAAAGTTAGGTGTAATTCATTTATCTTC